>NC_051219.1:7826986-7891986 GCF_015220715.1 Pygocentrus nattereri | reverse complement strand
GTTTGCCCCGCTCAGTGAAGCACCCGCTGAGGAGCCTGTTAAAGGTACTCTGGTGATAGGAGATTCTATCGTCCGGCACGTGAAATTAGCTACTCCTTTAGGGGCACCAGCGGCTAGAGTTATCTGCTTACCGGGAGCCAGAGCACCGGACATTAGTGGCAACCTTAGGCTGTTAGCAAATAGGAGATATTCGAGGGTAGTTATTCATGTAGGGGCCAATGATATTCGTCTGCGGCAGTCTGAAGTAACTAAGGCTAATATTAAAGAGGTGGTCAAACAGGCCCAGACGCTGTCCGAGGAGGTAATCTGTTCTGGCCCCATCCCAATGAGGCGTGGCGATGAAGCTTACAGCAGGCTTTCTTCGCTGAACCGCTGGATGTCCAAGTGGTGTACGGACAATCATGTGGGCTTTATAGACAACTGGCTAATGTTTGAGGGCAAGCCTGGTCTTTTAGGTAGGGATGGTGTCCACCCCACGCGGGATGGTGCTGCCTTACTTTCGTGCAGCATAGCACATAGTCTCTTAGTTAGTCGGCAGAGTAGCAGTAGCCTTAGAAGCTGCTGACAAACCGGAGCCGGGACCAGGCCGCAGACAGAGAGGCTTAACCGACCGTCTGTGAGCTGCAAAGAGACGTTACCTAGATACCAATGTATTCAGACTGTGTCTGTCCCCCGAGTCAAACATAAATGTCAAAAAACTCAAACAGTAAATCTAAATAACCTAACGTATATTAAACAATCATATCCAGACTGTAGCACTAGCACTTCAAAACTAAAGATTGGTTTACTTAACATAAGATCTCTAAATTCAAAAGCAGTAATAGTGAATGAAATCATAACTGATCAGAAATTTGATGTGTTGTGCCTCACTGAAACCTGGATTATGAATAATATTTAGCATTAAACGAAGCCACCCCTGCAGGCTATAATTATATACACAACCCCAGATCGTCCGGTAGAGGAGGCGGGGTCTGCATAATTTTTAGAAATTCCCTAGCTGTCAATCAGAAACACTATGATAATTTCACTTCTTTTGAGCTTCTTTACATCAATATAATTAATCCAATTACAAAACAGAATGCATTTTCTTTAATTAATATTTACAGACCACCAGGACCCTATGTAGAATTTTTAAAAGAATTTAGTGATTTCGCTGCAGATTTAGCAGTTTGTAGTGATAAAGTAATTATAGTAGGAGACTTCAACATTCATTTTGAAAAAGTTGATGACTCATTAAAAAAGGCTTTTGCATCAATTCTAGACTCAGTTGGTATTGCTCAAAATGTAACAGGACCTACGCATTACTGTAATCATACTCTGGATCTGGTTTTGACCCTGGGTGTTAGCATAGATAACCTAGATATTCTTTCTCAAACCTCAGTAATCTCAGATCATTATCTTATTTCTTTTAAACTTCATCTTAGTCATAATATACGTACATCCCCCAGCTACTCTATGAAACGTTCAATAAAGCCCTTTACCGCTCAACAATTTACTGATAACCTTCCTGATTTATCAACCATAGTGTACTCTCCAGGTAACCCAGCAGAACTAGACAAACTAACTGATTGTTTAGAAAATACCTTCCGGTCTACTTTAGATGGTGTAGCACCACTTAAACACAAAAAAGAGAGACAGAAAAAACTTGCGCCGTGGTATAACGACCAAACTCGTACTTTAAAGCAATTAGTACGAAATTTTGAGCGAAAATGGCGATCAACCAAACTGGAAGTATTCCACTCTGCTTGGAAAGACAGTATTGTTGAATATAGAAGAGAAATTAATAAAGCCCGCTCAGAGTATCTGGCCTCTCAGATCGAGATTAATAAAAACAACCCTAGAGTTCTCTTTAGTGTTATTTCTAAACTGACTAAAAATCAGGCAGGTACTGATCCTCAGATTCCAGCAATCCACACTAGCAATGCTTTTATGAACTATTTTGATAATAAAATCGAAAATATTCGGGACAAAATTCAACAGATAAATAGCACATCTTGTCTGTCATCTGGTGTGGCTGATATAGAACAAAATCCAGCTACCGAAGTCAGGTTGGAAGTTTTTAACCCACTACATCAGTTAGAACTGGAGAAAATGATCTCCTCATCAAACTGCACAACCTGTACACTTGATGCAGTTCCCACAAAACTATTAAAACAGGTATTACCAGACATAATTAAACCACTATTAACAATAGTAAACTCATCATTAAACCTGGGGCATGTTCCCAAAGCCTTTAAACTATCAGTAATTAAACCTTTGATCAAGAAACCAAATCTTGATCCTAGTGTACTATCTAACTATAGACCTATTTCAAATTTACCATTTATTTCTAAGATTTTAGAAAAGGCCGTGGCCCAACAACTTGGCTCTTATCTGCAAAGAAACCAGATCTATGAAAAATTCCAATCTGGATTTAGGCCTCATCATAGCACTGAGACAGCTCTAGTTAAGATAACAAATGATCTGCTTCTTGCCGCTGACCAAGGCTGCGTTTCTTTACTGGTACTTCTTGATCTGAGCGCAGCTTTTGATACAATAGATCATAATATCCTCCTAGAAAGATTAGAGAAAATGGTCGGTATAACTGGAACTGCCTTATCGTGGTTCAAATCATACTTGACCGATCGTTTTCAGTTTGTGAGGGTAAATAATATACCCTCCAATTATACAAAGGTTAGATATGGAGTTCCACAAGGCTCTATCTTAGGACCGTTATTATTTACGTTATACATGCTCCCCCTGGGCAAAGTTATTAGAAAACATAATGTTAATTTTCATTGTTATGCAGACGACACGCAGCTCTTCATATCAGCCAAACCTGATGACAAACAGAGAATAAAGAAAATGGAGGATTGCGTAAAAGATGTGAAATCATGGATGTCACACAACTTTCTTCTATTAAATAGTGATAAAACAGAAGTTCTTCTATTAGGCCCTAAAGCTGCTAGAAATAAATTATCACACCTAATGTTGAATCTGGCCGACTTCTCAGTCACACCTGGTTCAACAGCTAAAAATCTTGGCGTTATCATAGATTCAGATCTAGCATTTGATAAACACATATCTAATGTTACTAAAACAGCTTTTCTACATCTCCGTAACATCGCCAAGCTAAGAAATGCTTTATCCTTACATGACGCAGAAAATTAGTACATGCCTTCATTACGTCAAGGCTAGACTACTGTAATGTGCTACTGTCAGGATGTTCTAGCAGTAACTTAAATAAACTTCAGCTAGTTCAAAATGCTGCAGCCAGGGTCCTTACTAAAACTAGAAAATTTGACCATATTAGTCCAGTCCTATCAGCTCTTCACTGGCTTCCAGTCAAATTCCGCATAGACTATAAAATTCTCCTGTTAACGTATAAAGCCCTACATGGGCTCGCTCCTGAGTATCTGAGAGACCTTATCTCCTATTATGAACCACCACGATTACTTAGATCACAGGGTGCTGGCTTCCTAGTAGTTCCCAAAATTCAGAGAAGCTCTGCAGGAGGAAGAGCTTTCTCTTATAAAGCGCCCCAACTCTGGAATAATCTCCCCGATAATGTTCGGGACTCAGACACAGTCTCAATCTTTAAGTCTAGACTAAAAACTTACTTGTTTAGTTTAGCTTTTGGTAGTTAATGTTAATTCCCTTTAGATAAGGCTGCAGATCCAGGGGTTCATGGACATAGTGAATTGTGGGTAAACTGAGATGCTGGTGCTGCTGTCACTCACTACATGCAGTCACTCAGGTTTGTGGACGGTGGAGTGGGTGAATGCCAGTGTCTCAGGGAGCCTCCGTGTCTATGTTACCTTCTGGCTCTCTCCCTTTAGTTAGGCTGTCATATTCAGACCTGCCGGAGTCATTAGTCACACTCTGATCATTTTTTACATTTTCTGTTCTTCATAAATCCAGTCTAAACTAATTCCTAAATCTTTCCTTCCTCCGAGTTACTGACTGTCCACCGGTCCGGCCCAATACTGATGGATGTCCCACCCTCAAGTCCCCCTGTCCCCCCTGATTGACCAGACTGATGGAAGTTTCTGGAACGCAGCTTCTCCACTACAGATCACATCCAAATCTATATGAACTCTAATTGTTTCCACTGTTGATTATACACACCTGAATATATTAGAACTGCGTGGATGTAAAATTGACTTTTCAATGTTTAACTTATAAGTTGTCTGACCAGTGGTAGGATGGTCCCCCCTTTAGATGTGAGTCTTGGTCCTCCCGAGGTTTCTTCCTCCTCCAGCTCTGAGGGAGTTTTTCCTTGCCTCAGCGCTCACGGGGGTTCTGTATATTCTGTATATTCTGTATATTATGTTCAGTGTTTTGTCTGATTCTCTGTGCTGTGATTCCCATTTTTGTAAAGCTGCTTTGTGACAACATCAGTTGTAAAAGCGCTATATAAATAAATTTGATTTGATTTGATTTGATCTTCCAGCGTGGAGCTGTTCCTGCTTTCTGTGTCTTTATTTAGTCTGGGAATTGTTGGAGATGTTGTGTTTCATGGCTTTAAGCAGGGATGGGGAGGAGCTACGCAGCGCTACTGTGCTTTTGTAGTCAGCTACAGTTTTTTGTAGCTAGTAGCTGGAGCCTCTACAGGGTTATGATTTGTAGTTAACAGCTGGAGCGCTTACAGATTTTTGTGTAGCTGCAGCCAATTTTCACTACAGTTTCACTGCAGGCTTCAGGCAGCCCGCCAAAACTCTGAGCCACAGAGCGCGGCCGTTAACTGGGCTGGTGGTCCACTGTACAGTCCTGACTGACCGCAGACAGTTGGAGTAAACGGGCTGGCACTGACCACCCCTTTCTAGGAGGCTTTGCTCAGGCCCATACAGAAATGTAATATATGACCTATATCACTATATCAAGAGGGGTTTTTCCGTATATGTTACCTATAATGTGATATATTATTAACACATATATACATCCTCTGGTTATATGTAAATATAAGTTTATAACATATATGAAATTCCCATAATACAATGTGTATGACCATAAATGACAAGCATGCTTAGGATTAATATTTATATGGTATTATATGTTGATCCATATATGTTAGCCATATATATTTAATTTATATATGCATATATATGTAAATCTAAGTTTAGAACATGTATTAAATTTCCTCTAAAAACATGTATATGTACATAAATCAAACAAGCATGTACAGGCCGAGTCATTTTAGAGACAGCTGGCAGCTTGTGATTGGTCAGAATAATTAGTGACGTAGCACTGGAGTCCTCCAGTTCTCCTTCAGTTCAGTGTAAGTTCCCCTAAGGAGCCATCAGTAGGATCTGATACGTGTGTATAAGAACAGTAAACGATGTATATACACATATACACTTTACAGAAAACCACACGCAGACGTTTACCTTCATGTTTTAAAGTTGTTTTAATTTCAATTAAACAATTAAATCAACACCAGCGGAGCTCAACACCAGCAGAGCTCAACACCAGCAGAGCTCAACACCAGCAGAGCTCAACACCAGGCGAAGATCAACACCAGCAGAGCTCAACACCAGCAGAGCTCAACACCAACAGAGCTCAACACCAGCAGAGCTCAACACCAACAGAGCTCAACACCAACGGAGCCCAACACCAACGGAGCCCAACACCAGCGGAGCTCAACACCAGCAGAGCTCAACACCAGCAGAGCCCAACACCAGGCGGAGCTCAATACCAGTGGAGCCCAACACCAGGCGGAGCTCAATACCAGTGGAGCCCAACACCAGGCGGAGCCCAACACCGGCGGAGCCCAACACCAGCGGAGCCCAACACCAGGCGGAGATCAACACCAGCGGAGCTGAACACTGTAGAGATGTTCTGCAGGTGTGTCTTCAGTGCTGGTTCAGTAGAAAAGGTTTTTAAACAGCAGATGAAGCTGATATAAGACAACATAACAATAAAATACCACAAACAGACTCAAGACCAGGAGATGTCCATTTGATGAGTCTGGGAGATCGTCATCGTTGTCCTCGTCGGTCAGCTTCCTGCTGCCAGAGGGTTCTGTCCTGGTAGGAAGCGAGGTAGTGCCGGTGTGGGACGGTCCAGGTCTCGGTTTGCGCAGGTCAGGAGTGACAGCTGGGTTCTGTTCTTTGTCCTGCCTCTGTTCTCTTATTAGTGTGTTGTTCAGGTCATGCACGCATCTGTCAAGTGACTCCAACAATCTGGCCCTGCAGTGGAGGTAATCACGGTTGGACAGTCCAGGAATCAGGTCCAGGTCAGGAGTGACAGCTGGGTTCTGTCCTTTGTCCTGCCTCTGTTCTATTATTAGTCTCTTGTTCAGGTCGTGCACACATCTTTCAAGTGACTCCAACAAACTGGCCCTGCTGTGGAGGTCATCATGCTTGGACGGTCCAAGAATCGGGTCCAGGTCAGGAGTCCACGTCTGAGAAGGTGGAGAGGAACTGGGCCCAGTAACTACAGTTTGCACTGTATCATCGTTTGGGCCAGTAACGTCCTGTTCAGTCTCTTTGCACACCTGGGTTTGCTCACCTGTGTGTTCATGCTGTCCACTAGTGTCCTGTCCATTCTCTTCCGAAACCTGGGATTGCACACCTGTGTTGTTATCCCGTCCACTTTTTTCAGCTCCTGGTTTCCGAAACAGTCCAAGGGCTCCACTGAAGAGCGATTTCTTGGGTTTCTTTTTGATTTTCAGGGTTCGTGTTCGGGTCCGGTCATGCAGGGTTTTATCCCGGTCCTCCTCACGTTCTGAGGTCCCACCTCTGCAGCAGCCCAGGAGGAGAACCATGCGCAGCAGGCTGACCACCGCTGGACACTTCTTCTTCTTTCCCTTCTTCCTCCACTCAGTCATTGTTCTCGATTGGTTGGTTCAGGAGAAGCTCGTGAATCGATGCGCGCAGCTCGAGCGTCAAACATGTGACATCATCCCCGCCATGGCGATTCAGGCATTGTGATGTCATCGCGTTCTGATTGGCTGAGCTTGCAGTAAACACTGAATATGAAATCTGAGCTCTTATTTAGCTCTTTAGCTACAAAACCCTCATTTAGAAACGCAGCTTCAGGAAAAATGACACATGAACAGTTTAATATGAGGGAAAGTTCTAGTTAACTTCATTACTGTAACACAGCTGGACACATTAGGCTCAGCTTAAAAATGCAGGAATAACAGCCCACAATAAAAATATATATAATAACTTTGGATTGATTGTCGAGCAGAATGTGAGTCACAAGCAGCTAAAGAAATTATTATTATATTATATTATATTATATTATATTATATTATATTATATTATATTATATGGACAGAGTGAAGAGAAGGGAGTGAACTCAGCTAAACAGGCGATGGTCTGTTGGTTCTTCTAAAGACCCTGATGTTCATGATCATGTACTAAAGCCAGTATGACCAGCATGCGTGGAGAGGAGAGGAGAGGAGCTCCAGAGACTCTTCACTTGGGTGGACTGACCACAGTGTAAATTCTAATCAGACAGAATCTGAAATCTAATTGACTGTGTATGTTTTAATATTTCATTTCTCTGTTGATGAACTGGCTGCAGTTGATCAGGACTCCTCAGTTCAATGTTTAAAGGCTCAAATCCCACATTTGGGATATTTTTGTAGTGCACTGCAATGAATGCTGGGTAATATGGCAACATGTACTGGGACAGTGATAAATTATGTGGCAGTGCAGAACAACATGAACATAGTGGGTATTTAGTCAGTGCTTGTAGGACACTGACCAACACTGACCAACACTGACCATGTTTCATTATGAAGAGAGGAAATTTAGTCATTGTTTACCTGGATTTAGTGCAACACAGCAAGAGAAATATTCCATAAAACCATCGTATTCACAGTTTTTGAAGTTCCACAATTACTTTTGTAATTGGTTCTTTTCTTCAACTGATCAGATGTAACATGATGACCACCTCTTCGTTTCAACACCCACTGTCCACTTTATCAGCTCCACTGACTGTATAGCTGCACTCTGTAGTTCTACAGTTACAGACTGTAGTCCATCTGTTTCTCTGATACTCTGTTACCCTGTTCTTCAGTGGTCAGGACCCCCATGGGTCCATTTCCTCCCAGTGCATCATTTCTTTGGTCAGTCTGATTAATATAAACATGCGCTGCCACTCTTAAATGACCAAATAAAACCTTTGATATGAGGAGGTTTTTTGAGGAAAGAAGAAAAACGTACAGAGGCGTTTGAACCTGCTAGTGGGCCCTGGAGCTGCAGGTGGGTGTGGCCCTACAGGTGTGTTTAAGATCTATCAAATCAGTGGAATGTGACACAACATGACATCACATAGTCACTACCAACTGATTGGGGCCCTGTTGCACAGACTTTAGTGAGCAATGAAAGATGTACACACGGTTCACAATCAGCAGATCGTTATTATTTATCTTCCAACAAAAAGCTTCTTTTATTGGTATAAGCTTGACATTGTGGTGCTGCAGAGAACCACTGTCTTCACTGAAGAACCCTTGAAGAACCCCCTTTTTTAAGAGTTTTGTTTTAAGGGTAGATTTAAACTGAGTTAACACTGATCAGGAGATAACCTGCAAGTGCCTTAACCTTATAAACCACAACTAAAAGGATCCAAATGAGGCCTAATGAATCATGGGACATACAGTGGTGGAGTCCACACCTTCTTCCACACTTCTACTAATTATAATCCCACGCAGCTGCCGTGCGTCAGTGGGCCGCCTTCCCAGGTACAGATTAAGTCAAAGTGGAGTCAAAGTTTATTTATACAGCACTTTTTACAACAGGTGTTGTCACAAAGCAGATTTACAGAAAAATCCGGATCCAAGCCGCCATGAACGTCACCAGTGGAGACAGTGGCAAGGAAAAACTCCCTAACAGCAGGAGGAAGAAACCTTGAGAGGAGCCAAGACTCAAAAGGGGAACCCATCCTCCTCCTGTGCCTCCCATGTGGCGACTCAGACAAAGTCACTGGGGCTCAAGTAAAGGGAGAGAGAGAAAGACAGAGAGGGATTCCCAAACAGAGGTTGGGAGATGATACCACAGGTTTGGGGCTACATAGGAAAATGCTCGACCCCCTGCTGTGGTCAGCAGCCTGTTATGTGAGCGGAGCGTTTGTGTGGATTCGTATCTACGAATCAAAGATGACACCTACATTTTTTACAGTGGTGCTTGGAGTGACCGTGTGACCATCTAAAAAACACAAATTTGGAGAGTTGAGATCTTTCTGCTTTGGGTCCAAGTAGTAGGACCTCAGTTTGGTTTGGACTAAGAAGGAAACTCTTGCTCATCCAGGTTTTGATATTTTTAACACATTCTTCAAGGTGAACTATATTCAGAGCCTCATTATGTTCATCAGCTCCACCTGCTGTTGACTCCGTCCCCTCATTTGTCCCGGGTGTTTCTTGTTTCCCCTCAGTGTATTTATACCCCTCTGTTTGCTCAGGCTCCTTGTCTTGTGAGTGTTACTCTGTTTCATAAGGACTTGTCTATTCTACAAACCTCTGCTTCTCAGTTTCTGGACTTCAATAAAAGCAACTGGCACTTGCGTCCCGCTGCCTCGCCTCCAACGTTATACTGCTGCTGATGGGCCAAGAGACGAAATACGAAAATATAACAACCATCTCCTCAACGTTCCTCCATTTACCAACTCCTTTTTCTTCAATATTGTGGCTTTTCCAGGAATAATAATTTCATAATTCTACAACTTTCTAATCAAAATATTATGATCTTATTCTCAAAATATTCTGATTTTATTCTTGAATTATTATGACTTCTCAAAATATAGCGTACGACTTTTTATCTGAAAATATTATGATTTTATTCCAGATTTTTGTTGAGATAGAGGGGTAGGGTGCAGTATTGGGGCTACATGGCTGTCCACATAGAGTTGTTTCAGAGACGCGCTCCAGAGAGATTTTGGACAATTTCATGCTCCCAACTTTGTGGGAACAGTTTGGGGACGGCCCCTTCCTGCTCCAACATGACTGAGCACCAGTGCACAAAGCAGGTCCATAAAGACGTGGATGAGCTAGTTTGGTGTGGAAGAACTTGACTGGCCTGCACAGAGTCCTGACCTCAACCCCATAGAACACCTTTGGGATGAATTAGAGCGGAGACTGTGAGCCAGGCCTTCTCGTCCAACATCAGTGTCTGATTACGGTCAGAAATTCCCATAAACACTCCTAACCCTTGTGGAAAGCCTTCCCAGAAGAGCTGAAGCTGTTATAGCTGCAAAGGGTGGGCCGACATCATATTAAACCCTATGGATTAAGAATGGGACGTCACTCAAGTTCATATGTGTGTGAAGCCAGACGAGTTACCAAGGTTTTCCCTTTATAATACTGTTCTAGATCATTAACTCCTAGTTAATTAGTAATAAGTTACCAGGTTCTTCCCTTTATAATACTGTTCTAGATCATTATAAACTCCTAGTTCATTAGTAATGAGATACCAGGTGCTTCCCTTTACAATACTGTTCTAGATCATTAACTCCTAGTTCATTAGTAATGAGATACCATGTGCTTCCCTTTATAATACTGATCTAGATCATTATTAACTCCTAGTTCATTAGTAATGAGTTACTATGTGTTTCCCTTTATAATACTGTTCTAGATCATTAACTCCTAGTTCATTAGTAATGAGTTACCAGGTGCTTCCCTTTATAATACTGTTCTAGATCATTATTAACTCCTAGTTCATTAGTAATGAGTTACTATGTGTTTCCCTTTATAATACTGTTCTAGATCATTAACTCCTAGTTCATTAGTAATGAGTTACCAGGTGCTTCCCTTTATAATACTGTTCTAGATCATCATTAACTCCTAGTTCATTAGTAATGAGTTACTATGTATTTCCCTTTATAATACTGTTCTAGATCATTAACTCCTAGTTCATTAGTAATGAGTTACTATGTGTTTCCCTTTATAATACTGTTCTAGATCATTAACTCCTAGTTAATTAGTAATGAGTTACTATGTGTTTCCCTTTATAATACTGTTCTAGAGCATTATTAACGCCTAGTTCATTAGTAATGAGATAGCAGGTGCTTCCCTTTATAATACTGTTCTAGATCATTAACTCCTAGTTCATTAGTAATGAGTTACTATGTGTTTCCCTTTATAATACTGTTCTAGATCATTAACTCCTAGTTAATTAGTAATGAGTTACTATGTGTTTCCCTTTATAATACTGTTCTAGATCATTAACTCCTAGTTCATTAGTAATGAGTTACTATGTGTTTCCCTTTATAATACTGTTCTAGATCATTACTCCTAGTTCATTAGTAATGAGTTACTATGTGTTTCCCTTTATAATACTGTTCTAGATCATTAACTCCTAGTTCATTAGTATTGAGTTACCAGGTTCCTCCCTTTATAATACTGTTCTAGATCATTAACTCCTAGTTCATTAACAATGAGTTACTATGTGTATCCCTTTATAATACTGTTCTAGATCATTCACTCCTAGTTCATTAGTATTGAGTTACTATGTGTTTCCCTTTATAATACTGTTCTAGATCATTAACTCCTAGTTCATTAGTATTGAGTTACCAGGTTCCTCCCTTTATAATACTGTTCTAGATCATTAACTCCTAGTTCATTAACAATGAGTTACTATGTGTATCCCTTTATAATACTGTTCTAGATCATTCACTCCTAGTTCATTAGTATTGAGTTACTATGTGTTTCCCTTTATAATACTGTTCTAGATCATTAACTCCTAGTTCATTAGTATTGAGTTACCAGGTTCCTCCCTTTATAATACTGTTCTAGATCATTCACTCCTAGTTCATTAGTATTGAGTTACTATGTGTTTCCCTTTATAATACTGTTCTAGATCATTAACTCCTAGTTCATTAGTATTGAGTTACCAGGTTCCTCCCTTTATAATGCTGTTCTAGATCATTGATATAATTTGATATAAACCTGAGTTGAAGAGAAAAGACAAAACACAGAACAGCAGTGAAAGACAGAAACGTCCAGATCATCTAAATATCCGTTTTATTGGATTCAGACGTGTTGTGTGACAGACAGAGTGGGGTAGTAAGAGAACCCGTGTTCTCATGGTGTTACAGAATCAGGATACATTAAACTTCACTGTGTTCCATTACAGTTACAGTCAAAACATAATCAGATTACAGGGATCAGATTAGAGGGATTACCAGCAGGATTACAGTAAAACCACACACACACACACACACACACACACACACACACACAGACCCTTTGCCTGGATTCACTGTTACATCATGAAGTGTGTAGATGTGAGGAGTTTTTAATGTTGAGAAGCAGGGAGGGGGTCCCCAAACCCAGTGGTCTTTTTCTGCCAGTCTATAGAAATTCAGTTAGTAGTTAATTTTATTGGTAGAATCAGGATTGTAGCTTTTTCACAGAGAAATGTGATTTAGTGCTTTAATCTGGATTTATTTAACCTGTTTATCTAGAAAATCCAGAAACTCTTTGATTCTTGTTTTCTCCAGACTGTCCAGCTCTAAACATTTCCTTTAACACTAACGTGAAGAGTTCAGAGACGTTTAGAGAACAGAGGACCGTGTGTGAGCCTTAAAGTTAGTTTCACTTTCACATGTGATTTTGTTCTTTAGTAGGTTTTGAATGACAAATCGTTACTTTGTGTAAATCATCATCATTTATACTGAATTCCAAGCATCGCGAGCCAATATAGACCTTTTAGCAGTTAGAACACAAGTGACGGTCAGTTAAGAGTCTTTAGAACCGTCTGTGTTTGATAATCATTCAAAAGGAGGGGTCTTCAAAGAAGATCTCCCAGACTGATCTGTGGGTTTGGTAGGAGACAGATTTTTAACCAATAAGCTTCAGGACAGCAGTGCAGTTTTTCGTAGCTGATGAACTGAATAATTCTACAGTTTCAGTCTCATTTTACCAATTTATTACACTTTCCTCAGCTTTTTATCAGCTTCTTATGTCCCCACCATCTCTGACCTTCTAGAAGAGCTGTTTTTAAACAGAAGTACAAAAACAGACAAGTCACTTTTATCATTCTTGTTTCTTGATGAAAAAGTCTTGTTGCTTTTCTTTCTTTCATAGAATTAAAGGCCAAGTAATCCCAGTGTAATTTAAAGTAATCTGATTATGTTCATTTCATACAGTAATCCTTTGGATTAGATTACAATTGTTTAAATCAGGTAATCTGTAATCTGTAACGGAAAACATTTTAAAGTCACACTTCCAACCCCAAAAACTAGATTATAAATGCGGTGTTAGTAAATAGAAAAGTAAAATAATATGAATCAATACATCAAAAGATAATGCGCAGTTCTGTTACACTTCTTTTCATTGTTCTGTTTATTTTTCATAATGAGAAAAGCATGAAGGCAGAGGCAGACTGAGGCAGATGGAGTCAGCTCTTCCACTGCAGTAAGCTTTATAATGTCTTACTGTTTGTCTCCCCCTGGTGGTGAAGTGTGTAATGAAGCCTGATCCTGCTGGAGCTCTGGGTTACAGACACTCAGCTGAGTCTAAAGCTCATTCACACTGCACTGGTGTCAGAATCAGGATCACTTTAGAAAATATTAATTAAAGCAAAATAATATGTAAGAGATTATAAATGTGGAGTTAGTAAATAGAAAAGTAAAATAATATGTAAGAGATTATAAATGTGGAGTTAGTAAATAGAAAAGTAAAATAATATGTAACAGATTATAAATGTGGGGTTAGTAAATAGAAAAGTAAAATAATATGTAACAGCACAATAAGAGGCTAATCACATTTCAACAAACTTGTTTCTTTGTTTCTTTTTGTCTTTAAATTTATAAACACAAGGATATAGAGCATAAAGACAGAGGCAGACTGAGGCAGACAGAGGCAGACTCATTCATACTGCATTGGTGTCAGAATCATGTTAGAAGATATAACAGTAAAATAATATGTAATAATATCAAAAGGCTTTACACACATCAATGCACTGCGCTGCACTACTGTTCACCATCAGAACCACTGATTCATCATCACCAGCCGTGCAGCCCAGTTCGGTGTTCAAAACTCAGAACATCTACATTCAGGTCAAACAGACGCGCTGAATGGAGACGAAACATTAGACGTGTCTTTTCATGTTAGATGAGGGCAATATGACAATATGTATATAAGAAGAGCAAAATCAGTCCTGTTTAACTGGATTTAGAGCAGTGCACTGTGGGAAATGTTAAAGGTAATTCATTGTGTGAGCTTTTGATGGCAGTTGTTAAATGTAGCTCTACTAGTGCACCGTGTCCCGATCAATGTTGTGTCTGTAAAATACATCATAAAAATATCTTTATCATATGATGTTGGTGCCATATTGCCCCCCGCTAGTTTACAGCATTACAGTCTGAAGCAGAAACGCAGAGCAGAGTCGATTATATAAATGCGTTATAAGCCGTGAGCACAATCCATCACGTGCTGTTAACCCGTTAAATGCCAGGGCCCGCCTGCGGTGCCCACAGCTTTATTACACACTTCTATAATGTAAGAACAGCTCAACCAGCTTGCACTGAAGTACCTGTACTTACTGAATAATAAGCCTTAGTGTGTAATAATTCTGGGAGTTTAAGGGGTTAAAATACACTTTAGGAGGGAGAGAGACAGTGTTAGAAAGAAGAGAGTGAGTTGGTCTGAGGGAAGACGGGCCTGGGTGATAAGGCGGTGTAATCAGACACTGCTGAGCATTTTATAAGTTTGGTGAGTTTACTGGGGGCAGTTAAACCAATGATGATGCTAAAAAGGCAATAATAGTACAGAGAAACTGACAGAACTCGAGAGATGACCGGGAGAGGCTCATTTACTGTTGAACAGCTTGTAAATATGTTGGGGAAGCTGAAGTCGATGTTCCCGGTGGTTTGGATTACTTAAATACGACTGTAGTATGTGACGTGTGTGGACTTGAAGTGGCAATGAAGCTACACAGGAAGGTTTGCAGGACCATCTATTAAAAGGAGTGGGGGTCTATAATCCTGAAGGACTCCTCCTCTCCCACCTCATAAGTCACTTCCCATCACTCTTCTCTCTCCCTCTCTCTCTCTCAGTATCACTCTCTCTCCTCATCACCAAGGTGGGTTGTGCTCTAACATGAAGGGTTTGATTGACAGATTGTTCAATGTGCAGTAACTTGTGTACAGGAAATGATGTCAGAGGAAAAACATGCAGACCAGTAAGGACACAAACACACTGGCAGCACGTCGCTGCTGTTGGAACAAAACTGCCTGTTGCTCTTTACCTCATGTATGAGTTTCATGATGAACGAACCAAAAGAGCAGGAACACAAAAAGTCTGGATCCACTGATTTACACTGAAAGAAAAGTGGGTTTTTTTTCCTTCTCCAGTAAAATTACTAGTTTGGAGATATGAGCTTTTGTTCTGACAGGAGTGATGTACAGTGTGTCTCTCCAGGTTTGGTGTCTGTATGTTCAGATCCTGTAAGACAGAAACAGAGCAGAGATCAGACACGAACATCATCACTGACTCACCATCAACTCAGAGCTCCTTCTTTAAACTCTCTCTAACTTTAATTAAACTCTATTAACACTGTATAAACTCCTCATCTCACTCAGACTGAGACCAGAAACAGAGCAGAGATCAGACATGAACATCATCACTGACTCACCATCAACTCAGAGCTCCTTCTTTAAACTCTCTCTAACTTTAATTAAACTCTATTAACACTGTATAAACTCCTCATCTCACTCAGACTGAGACCAGAAACAGAGCAGAGATCAGACATGAACATCATCACTGACACACCATCAACTCAGAGCTCCTTCTTTAAACTCTCTCTAACTTTAATTAAACTCTATTAACACTGTATAAACTCCTCATCTCACTCAGACTGAGACCAGAAACAGAGCAGAGATCAGACATGAACATCATCACTGACTCACCATCAACTCAGAGCTCCTTCTTTAAACTCTCTAACTTTAATTAAACTCTATTAACACTGTATAAACTCCTCATCTCACTCAGACTGAGACCAGAAACAGAGCAGAGATCAGACATGAACATCATCACTGACTCACCATCAACTCAGAGCTCCTTCTTTAAACTCTCTCTAACTTTAATTAAACTCTATTAACACTGTATAAACTCCTCATCTGACTCAGACTGAGACCAGAAACAGAGCAGAGATCAGACATGAACATCATCACTGACTCACCATCAACTCAGAGCTCCTTCTTTAAACTCTCTCTAACTTTAATTAAACTCTATTAACACTGTAGAAACTCCTCATCTCACTCAGACTGAGACCAGAAACAGAGCAGAGATCAGACATGAACATCATCACTGACTCACCATCAACTCAGAGCTCCTTCTTTAAACTCTCTCTAACTTTAATTAAACTCTATTAACACTGTATAAACTCCTCATCTCACTCAGACTGAGACCAGAAACAGAGCAGAGATCAGACATGAACATCATCACTGACTCACCATCAACTCAGAGCTCCTTCTTTAAACTCTCTCTAACTTTAATTCAACTCTATTAACACTCTATAAACTCCTCATCTCACTCAGACTCAGACCAGAAACAGAGCAGAGATCAGACATGAACATCATCACTGACTCACCATCAACTCAGAGCTCCTTCTTTAAACTCTCTCTAACTTTAATTAAACTCTATTAACACTGTAGAAACTCCTCATCTCACTCAGACTGAGACCAGAACCAGAGCAGAGATCAGACATGAACATCATCACTGACTCACCATCAACTCAGAGCTCCTTCTTTAAACTCTCTCTAACTTTAATTAAACTCTATTAACACTGTATAAACTCCTCATCTCACTCAGACTGAGACCAGAAACAGAGCAGAGATCAGACATGAACATCATCACTGACTCACCATCAACTCAGAGCTCCTTCTTTAAACTCTCTCTAACTTTAATTAAACTCTATTAACACTGTATAAACTCCTCATCTCACTCAGACTGAGACCAGAAACAGAGCAGAGATCAGACATGAACATCATCACTGACTCACCATCAACTCAGAGCTCCTTCTTTAAACTCTCTCTAACTTTAATTAAACTCTATTAACACTGTATAAACTCCTCATCTCACTCAGACTGAGACCAGAAACAGAGCAGAGATCAGACATGAACATCATCACTGACACACCATCAACTCAGAGCTCCTTCTTTAAACTCTCTCTAACTTTAATTAAACTCTATTAACACTGTATAAACTCCTCATCTCACTCAGACTGAGACCAGAAACAGAGCAGAGATCAGACATGAACATCATCACTGACTCACCATCAACTCAGAGCTCCTTCTTTAAACTCTCTCTAACTTTAATTAAACTCTATTAACACTGTATAAACTCCTCATCTCACTCAGACTGAGACCAGAAACAGAGCAGAGATCAGACATGAACATCATCACTGACTCACCATCAACTCAGAGCTCCTTCTTTAAACTCTCTCTAACTTTAATTAAACTCTATTAACAGTGTATAAACTCCTCATCTCACTCAGACTGAGACCAGAAACAGAGCAGAGATCAGACATGAACATCATCACTGACTCACCATCAACTCAGAGCTCCTTCTTTAAACTCTCTCTAACTTTAATTAAACTCTATTAACACTGTATAAACTCCTCATCTCACTCAGACTGAGACCAGAAACAGAGCAGAGATCAGACATGAACATCATCACTGACTCACCATCAACTCAGAGCTCCTTCTTTAAACTCTCTCTAACTTTAATTAAACTCTATTAACACTGTATAAACTCCTCATCTCACTCAGACTGAGACCAGAAACAGAGCAGAGATCAGACATGAACATCATCACTGACACACCATCAACTCAGAGCTCCTTCTTTAAACTCTCTCTAACTTTAATTAAACTCTATTAACACTGTATAAACTCCTCATCTCACTCGGACTGAGACCAGAAACAGAGCAGAGATCAGACATGAACATCATCACTGACTCACCATCAACTCAGAGCTCCTTCTTTAAACCCTCTCTAACTTTAATGAAACTCTATTAACACTGTAGAAACTCCTCATCTCACTCAGACTGAGACCAGAAACAGAGCAGAGATCAGACATGAACATCATCACTGACTCACCATCAACTCAGAGCTCCTTCTTTAAACCCTCTCTAACTTTAATGAAACTCTATTAACACTGTAGAAACTCCTCATCTCACTCAGACTGAGACCAGAAACAGAGCAGAGATCAGACATGAACATCATCACTGACACACCATCAACTCAGAGCTCCTTCTTTAAACTCTCTCTAACTTTAATTAAACTCTATTAACACTGTAGAAACTCCTCATCTCACTCAGACTGAGACCAGAAACAGAGCAGAGATCAGACATGAACATCATCACTGACTCACCATCAACTCAGAGCTCCTTCTTTAAACTCTCTCTAACTTTAATTAAACTCTATTAACACTGTAGAAACTCCTCATCTCACTGGACTACAATCATTAAGCTCACTGATTTTTTGCATTAACTGCATTGTCAACAGGAATGGACAAAAACCTGAGCTCTTCTGGCTCTCACTATTTTGTTTTTTAAACATAATCAGACTGTTGCTCTTTCATTAGCTTAGCAGCAGTTTATCTCCATTTAACAAAGGCTAAAATTAAAATACTAAACAACCAGAAAATCAGCTGTTTTTCACGGAGAGATAAAGGACAATAGAAGTAATGATATAAGCACACATTTAAAAATGTCAAATATGTTTACTTTACCATTATTATCTTTGCTAAATTATCTACAGATCCTAAACTTCCAGATATTAAATGCTTGAGGATTAAGGGTGAAGTTGTTTTAATAAATGTCCTGTTCAAAAAAGGAAAAATGCATTAGCTTTTATGCAGTTCTGAGTTGTAAACATCTAATACATCTAAAATATCTGCGTATTTAAAATCACTAATATGTCCAGTTTGTCACAAGCCCAGCAGAAATAATTAGCGATGGCTGGACTTTTGTAATGTACCCTACTGTAACACTTGAGAAGAGGGCTGCTTCTTAATGCAACTCTTTGGCGAGCTTTTGCTCATTTTTTTCCATGGCTGAATAAACCAAGACCCCAACAGAAGGTCTTGTTCACCCCATACAGTGTTCAACCCAGAGTCACATCCTTATCGTGTAAGCTTTGTTCCGCTCAGTGTTGTATGCTGTTCAAGTGCATCAGTAAAGCAACACTCTGGGGACGAGGAACGTGTTTTACATACCACAGTCCAACTGTAAATGTGATGTAGCTAGCACTGATGAAGAGCAGCAGAAGCTGTAGCTGGCTGTTCTTGGCTGTAATTTTGTTTGCTGTTTCACATCTTCAGTATGGCACATTAAAAAACTGAGCTAGTGCACAGCAGCAAAATGATCTTTTGTTTATTTCTGATTATTATTTAAGAAGTCATTTACTTAAGAATTAGAGACATGAACTGGGTTTGTTCTGCAGGAGAAATCTGTGTCTCTCCTTGTTTATCGTCTAAAAGTTCTGAGACTGCTCCTCCTTCTGTCGTGCTGTGGCTGCATGTGCTGTGTGTGTTTACCTGCTCTGATCCACTCAGTGGAGGGAGTGGTGTGGTCAGACTGTGACAGTGTATTGGGAGTTTGTGAAAACAGAGCTGATCTCTGGTGAAGCTGCAACCAGTTTACATACAGCCGCATGTCTAGTTTCCACACTGATCTCCAAACTCCATGAGGCTGATGGAGCTGCAGGCTGAGACTGTGTGAGTTTAATATCATACAGAATTACTGAATACAGTCACATGACCAGCATCCACTCTGATCTCCAAACTCCATGAGGCTGATGGAGCTGCAGGCTGAGACTGTGTGAGTTTAATATCATACAGAATTACTGAATACAGTCACATGACCAGCGTCCACTCTGATCTCCAAACTCCATGAGGCTGATGGAGCTGCAGGCTGAGACTGTGTGAGTTTAATATCATACAGAATTACTGAATACAGTCACATGACCAGCGTCCACTCTGATCTCCAGACTCCATGAGGCTGATGGAGCTGCAGGCTGAGGCTGTGTGTGTTTAATATCATACAGAATTACTGAATACAGTCACATGACCAGCGTCCACTCTGATCTCCAGACTCCATGAGGCTGATGGAGCTGCAGGCTGAGACTGTGTGAGTTTAATATCATACAGAATTACTGAATACAGTCACATGACCAGCGTCCACTCTGATCTCCAAACTCCATGAGGCTGATGAAGCTGCAGGCTGAGGCTGTGCGAGTTTAATATCCTACAGAATTACTGAATACAGTCACATGACCAGCGTCCACTCTGATCTCCAAACTCCATGAGGCTGATGGAGCTGCAGGCTGAGGCTGTGTGTGTTTAATATCATACAGAATTACTGAATACAGTCACATGACCAGCGTCCACTCTGATCTCCAAACTCCATGAGGCTGATGGAGCTGCAGGCTGAGACTGTGTGTTTAATATCATACAGAATTACTGAATACAGTCACATGACCAGCGTCCACTCTGATCTCCACACTCCATGAGGCTGATGGAGCTGCACGCTGAGGCTTTGCGAGCTGTTTGTGGTTTTACTTGATAAGAAATGAACACAGAGTGTTCAGAGTAGAGAGACTCAGACTTCATACAAGCAGTTCTGTCACCTCTTTAATTCATTTCTTTCATTTATTTTAAATAATTTATTTTTTGTTTTAATTTCCATTTACTCTTATTCCTTTTTTTACACTATGAAACTGTTTTGGAGGAGATTTCAAATCCATCTGATAAAAGTGTTTTGACCATTTTGAACTCTTTCTTACAAAATCAAGACTCAACTGATATAAATCTGTAAAATAAGAAAAGTAAGGCAGTGAAAGGCCCAGTCCTATTTCACCCGCTTGCCCCTGCCACTTAGCCCTCCATTTTGCATGTTCAAGCCTAGGGTTAGGGTGTGCCAATTTTTGTTGAGATAGAGGGGCAAGGCAAAGTGTTAGGGCTATATGGCCTTCCAAACAGGTTTTACAGAAACTAAGAAAAACCGCCAATATGACTGCACGGACCACCACAGAACCCAACAAATGTGATTTTTTCATGAAAATATTACGCTCATCATTGTATTAACTTAGTTTAATGTAGCTTCAATATATTATGGATGCTAAAGTATGCTAATATCTCAGTAGCTAGCTAGCTAATTTTCCCATTCCACCTTAAATAGTCTAGCAGTTCTGATGTCTGAAGTGCCTGAATGTAATTGCTGCACCATTTAAGGTAAGAACCTGGTGAATATCTGACTTTGGCTTCGTATCACTAAACAGTCAGCGGTGGGCAATAATAAATAATTGTCTTATACCCCCTCGTTGAAGGCGTATGATGCCCTAAATGTCACCCAGTCACCCAGCACACAGACTCTTCACCCCCCTGCCCTCTGGGAGGCGCTACAGGAGCCTCCGGACTAAGACCACCAGGTACAGCTTCTTCCCAACCGGAACAGCTTCTTCCCAACAGCTGTCACACTCCTAAACTCTGCCTCCTGACATCTAAATAACAATGGACTGTACCCTAACACACAGACTTACACACCACTTACATCTGCTGTATATACTGCCCATTATTGTATATACTGTGTAAATACGCTACCTGTTCATAAGTACATACTTATCCCCCTTCATATTTATAACCTGTTCATAGTACCTTATACCCCCTCATATTTATAACCTGTTCATAGTACTTTATACCCCTTCATATTTATAACCTGTTCATAGTACTTATACCCCTCATATTTATAACCTGTACATTCTTGTTTATAACCTGTATAACCCCCTTCATGTTCATACCCCCTCATATTTTTTTAACCTGTATATACTTACTGTACATTGTAAGATATATATTTATATTGCTGCTAAGCACTTCTGGATGGATGCAAAGTGCATTTCGTTGCTTTGTACCTGTGACATACGCAATGACAATAAAGTTGAATTCTATTCTATTCTATATGTAACTAAAGCCTGAACTTTACCCTCCTCTGCTATCACTGACAACAGGTTGGGTTGCATACAGAAGCTAGTAGCTGTTAATGAAGCCATGTTTTTTTTTTTTTTTTTTGAGTTTTGTCCCAATTTGTAATTTCAACCACTACCCGTTGTAACTCTGTTCCAATGGGTTAGGGTGACACTTAAAAAGAAGGGGTAAAGGGGGTAAAAAGAGGAAATGGGATTGGGCCAAAGACTCCAACTGCACAATGCTGTGTGTGTGTGTGTGTGTGTGTGTGTGTGTGTGTGTGTGTGTATGTGTAGATGTAATGATATTAGGTCAGTAACTCACTCCAATTTCTCTAATTTGCAATCCGGATCCTTCAGTAGATCAGACAGCTGCTTCACTCCTGAATCTCCTGGTTCATTGCCACTGAGGTTCAGTTCTCTCAGATGAGATGAGGGGTTTGATTTTAGAGCTTCAATCAGAGCCTTACAGCCTTCCTCTGTAATACTGCAGCTCCACAGCCTGCACACACACACATACACAACTATCGTGCAAGCATGCAAATATTCATGTAAAATGGCATCAACAGGTTCCTACAATGCTCAATCTAGTTTAACTTAAAAATGTCTATTTCTCAATTGACTTAAATGTCATTGTTCTTAATAAATAAAAAATATATGTATGTCAACATTGCATGGAAACATGGCAACGTGCTTAAACCCATCTTGGTCACAAAAGTCTTTTAAAAAACCTGTTTTCCAGTATATTATCAGAGTTTGAAATGTAATCATTTTCATGCTATTTCCTGGATTTTATTGTTTCCTCTCAAACTTGGTCTTGATCTCAAAGGCAAGTTTTATTTTTAAAATCATTTCATGATATGAATTAACCAGTCTGCTCAGACTTTTATTGATACAGGGGGCTGTGAATTCCTCAGTGATGCTTTGATTGTGACCAAATTTAATTTGTATGTACATAAAAATAGCCTTTCAGGTAGCCTTTAAAATCTGGCTTTAATTGGTTTCAGCTGGCCACCGCCATGCTCAATCTAATCCCAATACACTAAAGTAAAATATAAAATATGCTTAAATTTGCAAATTTATTTAAACCTATGATCACTAAATTATGAAATTTTGCTATAATGTGTCCAGTCACTAGATGGATAACATAGATAACAATAACTGCAAATATCATACTTCAAAACATAGACGTAGTCATGTGTCCTATTGTCACGCATTCTCAGAGTACCTCATTGGATTTGGAGTCAATCACCCGGAATCCTCAGAAAAGATCACATAACCTCCACACAGCTAACCAATGCTGACATTATCCTGTACTCAACCTCCCAGAATTCTCTGGGAGACCAGCTGACTACTCACATGACGTTGCGCTCTTATCAGCGCTCTAATTCACCTGAATTCTAGTGTGTGTCCCCTGTGTTCCTGATCATATGACAAACCTAGTTTAGAAGCCCGAGCTTCAGCATAGGGACTTCGTGAGGTATTGTATCCACTGCATGATCTACTGAGCGTTCATTGCATTGTTTGTTTGTTTTTTTTTTGTGTTTGACCTTTTGCTTTTCATTTCTCAACTTTGCTATATTTTCTCTGCCCTTCCGATATTTTGGCCGTAGTGTTTGATTTCTGATTTTTGACCTTTTGCCTCTCTCTTTTTGGACATTCCACCTGGTGTTATGTTTGTGTGTCTGCTTCTTTTGTTCTGTTATAGTATTGATCTTGTGGAAAAACAAAATCATACATTTTATTCCACTGACTGACAATTTTGCTAATACAAGCCTTTTACAAAAGTTACAGTTGTACCACAGTTGATCTAAGTTTTAAAAATAGATGCTTTCTTACCAATCCTTGAATTTTAATTGCCTCAAATCAAATGACCTTATTTGGTTTTAAAACAATCTGCAAGTCTGAAGATAAATAAGTATTAAACACATTGACATTGAAGCACAGTGTGGCTACAAGTCTTAAACAAATTGGTGTGACCTGGCTTCTGACTACAAATACACTAATGATTCTCTGAATATAGCAAAATTAGACATTTTTGTGCAGAAAGTCAATTATACTTGAAGCTAGTTCCTTGAATGGTGCATAGGTCCTCATCACTCCTTACAGACAAATTGTTTAAAAAAGGCAGTGCTGACACCGGCATCTTGTGTCTTACCACGATAGTAGTGAAGACTGATAGTGCTTGGATTGTGATTGCCACTTTGCAGCTCTATTTCTCTTTGCATTTACATTATTTATTCAGCAAATGTTTTTTTTCTTTATTAAACATCTTTTTATCCACAAAAATATCACTTTTATTCAATATTTGTTGGTCCTATTAAGTATTTTTTTATTCAATATGTCAAAAGAAATCTCCACAATAACAATACTGAGAAACTACTCTTTACTGAAAATATGGATAATGTCAATCACATTTTTGGAAGTATGGAGCCAAACATATCTACATTTAAACAAACAGCTTGTAAAAGGTAAATATTTTATCAGACAAAACAAAGACTCAATGTGTGCTTTTACACTTTGAAGGAAACATCACATTTTAATGCTGTGCAGGAGCTAATCACATTCTGCTAAAACTAGACTAGCAAGAGTGAGTTACCTTAAACCTTTTATAACAAAAAGGTCTAATGTTAGATGTTATTTACACAACGTTGGTGAACTTTAAATGCATACCCATTTCCAGAATAGTGAAGTTTAGTGTGAGGAATGTATTATATAGAGAGAATAATGACTAGATTATAGAATAGAAATAATTCATACTGCAGTAACTCACTGTAGTTTCTCCAGTTTACAGTGTGGATTCTTTAGTACTTCACAGAGCTTAATCACAGCTGAATCTCCTGCTTTATTGTTGTTCAGGTTCAGCATTCTCAGCCCTGATGAGGGGTTTAATTTCAGGGCTTCAAACAGAGCATCACAGCCATTCTCTGTAATATTGCACTCAGCCAGTCTGCAGAGAGAAGAAAAGGTCCTCACGTTTACAGCTTAAAACACACACAACACAAAATGAAGCAATGAGTGACACACAGGTTAAATAGCATTGCAAAACACCCATACATACAGACAAACTACACAATGAAGTACACACACACACACACACACACACACACACACACACACACACACACACACACACACACACACCCACCCACCAACAACCAGAAAAGTGCTGTTTTTTGATGTTGTAAAAAGTGCTGAACATACACTAAACACCTGAAATGAACTGATTTGGGCCATTGTGAATGTTGATGTCCATACTCATGCCACTCCCGTTCTCTACAAAACTGCCCAAAACCATCACATTCCTGGAAACGTTATATTACATTCTCATATGAAAGACTGATCTCAGTTACAGGTGTCAGCGATTCGTTGTATGGCCACCAGAGGTCTCACTCCCCGGAGTACTAGCCTTGTTCCCACCAAACCACCTGTGCCTAATTTCTGTAATCAGTCACAGCTTAAATACTCCTCTCTTTCAGCCAAACAGGGCAAAGTATTGCCAGTTCCCTTGCGTCTGCGTACGCAGCGGTTTTGGAGTAACTACCTGTATTGTGTTTCTGACTCTCTACCTGGACTTCTTGGGTTTTTGCCTTTTGCCCGTGTTTTGGATGTTTGGTTTTTGGATGGACTTTGTTTTTCACCTGTTTTTTATGCCTTTTGACCATGGGTTTTGGATTGCCCCTTTAACTATTAAACCCTATAAATCCTTCTTCGGTTTCCAAGTCTGATGTGTCACAACAGGAAGCATTTGATTGCTGCTGTTGTTGCGGTCAAAGGTGACACCCAGTTATTAAGTGGACAACTACTTTCTCATATGTGTGATGTGTTGCAAAGCTTTTTTTCTTTCAATAAATGACTTTTTGATGCAGGCTAATAGGGAGAAGGCTAACATAAGACAAGCTCTACCACGTCAAACTGCTGCTTATACCCTGAAGAGCATTACATGCTTTGAGAATTCTAACCGCTAATTCTTTTATATCAGCTAACAGATGCTGGTGTTGGCTATAATAGTGCTGAGTTATGGAGGGGAACGAAGCACCACCTTACACACCCACACAGAGAGAGAAAGAGAACAGTTATGATCTCTTGGATTCCCAGTTATGGATGGCTGTGGCATCACATTTATATACATTTAAAAATGCATGCTTCATCTAAAAAGTGACCAGTGTGAACATAAAATTTCTGAAAGCACAAAGACAAACACTGAGGTAAACGTGCATAACAACAAATCTTATAAAATAGCAACAAAGTACAATCACTCAAGGATTTTCCCTCACACTTCACAAATCAGAACCTCTCCCAATTGTTTTCAGATGTTTAAAAGCAGCAATGGTTCCTGAATCTTAGTGGTTCCCAGGGAGAAAAGTTTTATATGTAAAAAAGTGTGTGTGTGTGTGTGTGTGTGTATGTATGTGTGTGTGTGTATATATATATATATATATATATATATATATATATATATATATATATATATATATATATATATATATATATATATATATATATATATATATATATATATATATATATATATCAAGGTACACCTTGCTAGTAAAAGGCTGGACCCCCTTTTGCCTTCAGAACTGTCTTAATTCTTCGTGCCACACTTTCAACAAGGTGTTGGAAACGTTCCTCAGAGATTCTGGTTGGTTATTTGAGTTCCTGTTGCCTTTCTATCATCTGGAACCAGTCTGCCCGTTCTCCTCTGACCTCTCACATCAACAAGGCATTTTCGTCCACACAACTGACCGCTCACTGGATATTTCCTCTTTTTTGCACCGTTCTCTGTAAACCCTAGAGATGGTTGAGCGTGAAAATCCCAGTAGATCAGCAGTTTCTGAAATACTCAGACCAGCCCGTCTGACACCAACAACCACGCCACGTTCAAAGCCACTTAAATCCCCTTTCTTCCCCGTTCTGATGCTGTTTTGTGTAGTGTGTTACTTGCTTTATTTTTTAAGTTGATCCCTTGTATTTGTGTACTTTTCTAAATGATCTCTTGCATCACTAAGACTGGAAAATGATTGTGTGATGTTTAGTTTTATTCATTTTTCGTAGTGCATTTTCTATATTCTACAGAGCTGAGGGAAAATACACTGAGCCACCACCAGGGGAAACCATCTATAAAAGAAGCGCAGTGCTTTGCTTCTGGTGTGGCTTCCATTGTGTTCCAGGTTCCCTCCAGTAACTTGACAGATGCTACTGCTATAGAGCCGTGTTGGTGTGAGAGCCTGGCTACTGTTGTATGGTTTATTGGTGCTTTGTTGTTTGTTGTTGAGACTCTCATAAAGCTAACGCATATTGTTATGCTTTCATTGAAGTGTACACTCAGCTAATGTGGCTGCCCAGACACAGTTTTGTATATAATCTCTTATTTGGGAAAATGTCAATTTCTTCTGCTTTACTGGAAGTTAGGTTAGAAATTGTATTTGATTTTCTTTTTGTTTGCTAGATAAGTTATATTTTCTTAAACTTAAGTTAGCTTTGTTTTGTTTGTTATTTTATCCTTCCCTCCCTTAAGATTTCAGAAATGCTTAAAGCTTGAACTCTTGAAAATAAAGTCAATTTGTTATTATTGCAAAACTGGCTGTATTTTTGACTTGGGGAACAGGGAGGACACAGAGGTTCCTTTATTTTTGTGTTGCGGCCCAACTTAGACCAGGTTGTAACAATGTACACACCGTGATAAAGTGATGATCTCACCTCAGTTTCTCCAGTTTAAACATTTCATGTTTCAGTCCCTCTGAGAGGTCCTTCACCACTTGATCCTGAAGTTTATTGTTACTCAGGTCCAGTTCTCTCAGTGTTGAGTTCTTTGAGCTGAGAGCTGAGGCCAGATGTGTACAATTTGTCGCTTCAAGTTTACAGTTAATCAGCCTGGAAGAGAAACCATAACACTGTCATATCTCTCTCTCTCTCTCTCTCTCTCTCTCTCTCTCTCTCTCTTACGCACACACACTCAACATTCAAAATGAAGCAATGAGGGAACTTGGGAATGGATGGGAAAAAACCCATTGAAAGCAGTACACCATAATGTGCACAGTGTGTCTGAATGTAGTGTTCATCAAACAGCACAAGAAAGTTTCCCAAATTATGTACAGTACTGTGCGAAAGTCAAAACAAAAGGCGGTCGCACTTTCTCCCTCTCCTCTCCCTTATCTCTCCTGCTTTGCTTCTGTGTCTAGTCTACTGTCTGAGCTCTTTACTGAGAGACTCTCTCTCTGCGCTGTTCTTCAAACCTAAAAAATTGATTTGATCAAGTGGTCTCAACGCAATTGACACCATCTTCTCGACGAGAAGTTCTGGTTCGGGGGAACCAGCCTGTCCTGCCGGAATGTTTGCAGCTGGCTACACGATGGATGCATGGGAGAGGTGGCGTGTTGTGTGCCTGGCGACTCTCTCCGTGGAAGATATTGAGGACGTCTACCTATTCGGAAACATGATCACAGGCGTTTTGCTGATTGGATTAGGCATTGCCCTGGTGTATCGCAAAATTCGCAGAATAGGGGCAGCTGTCCACGGCCCCTTGAAGCTGCCCGACATGATTGAGTTGGGGGGGTGAGCTGTCAACACTCAGACTTTGACTGTAAGTCGTACCCTGGATAACATCGTGGAGAAGTTGGCGGCTTTGCAAAGGACAATGGATCGTTGGAGTGACCATAATGGACTTGGTGAGCTACCATAAAAAATACGGCTACTTGCTCGAAGCCTGCAACCACTTTATCTGCTTTCAGCACGGGCCTGGGCCTTGGCTGGTACATCACATCTCCCCCAGAGGAACGCTGCTGCGAGACACTCTTTATCCTCCTCCACTTCCCTGGATCTGCTGATTGTTGACTCTGCCTGGGCCCGATCAAGGTTGTCTCCATGGCAATTTTGCTGTGTTATCGCCATTCCACCCTGCAAACTGAGATACCTGGACTGGGATGCCAAGCAGGGCGCCTTCTTCAGGCCCTTATCTCCCCCTGTTTCCTTAGGAACTCACACAATGTATTCCGTTTCTCGGTAGTTTTTCCATTATTCCTGTCTTCCTGTCCTGTCTCGCTGGTTACGTTGGTGACTGTGACAATAAAGGCTTCATTCATTCATAAGTAGTTTAAAATTCAGTTTAAATTCTGGAAGACAGTGAATTTGCTCAAAAACAGATTACGCCTAATCTATGCCATGGCATATTTAATATTTATCAAATGTCTTATCAGAGAGAGCTCTGCTAAGTGTATAATATTCATTTTGTAGCTGCTGAACATTTATTTGATTTAATTTTAATACAGAAGAGCCTCTTAATGAAATAGATATACCCACTTTACAATTCACCCTCTCTTCTTGCTTAGTAGCCAAAGCCCTTAACATCAACAAAAAAACTTTTTCTGAAGCTTGTGATATTAGAAAACATTACATATAATCGATCTATTTGATCAAACTGAATCTAGGATTGAATCTAGATCTAGAAAACAGCTCCTGTAATGTCATTCCAAAGATCAGATCTCAGTAAATACAAATCCATCTCAAAATTGTCAAGCTCAGCCAAAATCTTAGAATATTTATTGAATGATTAAATTCAGACATTTCTCCGTGGGTATTCAGTTTTGTCTGGATACCAATCTGGTTTCAGACGAAAGCACAGCACAATCTCTGCGGTAGAGGCAGTGGGAGATGGCGTGGAGGCCCTTGGTGGCAGAAACTAGACTTGTAAGGGTGAAGAGCTCGGCCATCTGGGAGGAGCTCGGAGTAGAGCCGCTACTCATCATGGCTCCTCATTAAGAGGAGCCAGCTCAGGTGGTCCGGGCATCTGATCCGGAGCCGGAGGAAGTTGCGGAGGACAGGGTTGTCAGGGTCACGGTAGGAAAGAATCCCAATCTGGACTAAGCAGTTAACGATGACGATGATGATAATGATGATGAATATCTGCTGTTACCATAATCTTAGAAAATCTTTTCAGTGCCATCAATTAAAAGAAACACGGTGTAGTCATTTTTATTGATTTACTCTCTAAAGCCTTTCATACAGTTGAGCATTTTATACTTTTTTTGACCATAAACAACCATAAACAAACAATCATAACCTAGTTTAAACAGTGAGAAAACTTAAACATA
The DNA here is from genome assembly GCF_015220715.1 of Pygocentrus nattereri. Lineage (NCBI taxonomy): Eukaryota > Metazoa > Chordata > Actinopteri > Characiformes > Serrasalmidae > Pygocentrus > Pygocentrus nattereri. The sequence continues at coordinate 7,862,002 of NC_051219.1, read as the reverse complement.
TGCCATTTCCCAGAAACTTGAACATTTATTTTAACACTTTTTTCAATGTCAGATGTTTGATTTTAAGAGTTGGTGATTACAAATATCTTGGCATATGTTTTTTTTAATATCTTGAGTGGCTATATGTCCTGATACATCACAGAAATGTTCAGTGTAAATAATGCATTTTATCAGAGCGGTTCCAGTGGTTGGATTATGCTTCACATGCAGAGAGCTTTTACTGAACTGGGAGAACCTGCATTTAGCTACAGCACCAGGAACATCCACAGTAAGAAAGTGATTCTCTCACCTCAGTGTCGTCAGTTTACATTCTGAACTTCTAAGGCCTACCGAGAGCTCGTCCACCACACTATTCTGCAGGTCATTTGAACTGAGGTCCAGTTCTGTCAGTGTTGAGTATTCTGAGCTGAGAGCTGATTTCAGATCTGCATAGCTGTCCTTTTTGAGATTACACTCAATCAGCCTGGGAGAGAAACAATAACACGACCATCTCACACACTTACTCCAAATAGTGCACTTCCACACTACATAGTACACAAAAGTAGTCTTCTATAATGAGTTTAGTGCGTTTGAATGTTTAGTGTTCATCAACAGTACATGGAAAATCCCTGGATGACACTTCTTAGCTCACTATCCTATAATATGCAGCGGAAAAAGTGATTATGTGTGAGGGATGTCATTTAATGTTACTGTTATTTTAAAATGTAAATAGCATAAATAAACAAGAAAGAGAATGAAGAGTTTTTTGTGTAAATCACTGAACATGAAATTAATAATGGATAATAATAATAATAATAATAATAATAATAATAATAATAGAAGAAGAAGAATACATTGTAATACTTTTACTAGCTGTTAGAACATGGAAATTGCTTACTTAATGAAAGCATTTTTTTCTCTCCATCAATGAACTACAAACTCATTTCTATACCATTAAGTGATATTTTCTATGGGCAGCAGTGTTGAAAAGCTGAGCCAGGTTAAATAATGTTAATAGCTTGCTTAATACCCATAAGCCAGTGAACAACTCTTTAGTTAATATGAGAGTGATGAGTAAAACTCAACTTACCATGAAAATAAAGGCTGCAAGGGTTTGGATTCAATACTGAAAGCCTGAATCTGCTTTAACTTCAAAACTGGCTACAGTGAGCTGTAAGTCATTTAGGTTTTTTTCACCAAGAGACACTTGAATTAAATATTCATATTTCAGAGCATACACCATACGTTGATAACTGTAGATGCCATGTTTGGTTCAGCTAGGCACATAAATGTAATTTTAGGGCTGTCAACATCGCTGCTGGACTGCATTGAAAATTACAAAGAAGCAGGTTAAGGAAGGAACTGTGCAAAATTATAGTATATTTCCAAAGTTTTGTACTCACAATACATAACACAATATTGTATACACAGTACAACTGTACATGTTTGTTAGTATGAATTTGACTGTGTGGTTAGTAAAGCATAGATTAAGCATATTATATTAAGCATAAATGTATGCACTTTCCATAGAATATTAACTCAGTGTTGTAGTTATAGTAATTTATTTACAATAATATGTAGAGCTGAGTAAAGCACTGCAGGTACATTACAGTGTTCCATAATCTGTAAAGATATTCACAATAGATTAGCACCTTCATGAGTGAATCTGGGGTTAGCATCTTATGGTTTCCATGTACTTGCATGAGAAAAATGCATTTTTTATTTATTTATGGAACAGGAAAGGCTGCTATGTGACTACCATGCTGTCCTCGTGGAAATGCTAACCTATTCATATTTGCCCTATTTATACCCACAGACCTTAATCTATATGGGTCTTATGTCACTTTACTGTTAAATTCAGGGACATTCTTATATTTATTATTTTTTATTATTGTTCTGTTTTTCCAAAATTATTGTTTATTTTTACGGTTAGTGTTTAGTGTTTTAGTGCCTATGTAATTCACACATTTGCTGTTTACTGTTTGTGTAATGTTATTGCTAAACCACGGGGTCTGAGAATAATGCAATTTCAATATTCTGTGTGTCCCACACATTTTGTAATATTGATAATAAAGCTGACTTGACTAATCTTTGCTGTCATCAAATAAACTGGATGTTGATTTTACAGAACGACAATATTTTCAGCACCAGGTGAACACTGGATTAGAAACTAAAAGATATTTAATTATTGCTAATGAGAAGTATTTCATTTCAAATATGCAAATCTTTAAAAATAGCAACAAAGCACAATCACTTGAGTATTGGCATCCCATGCATTTATGGGGATCTGGTGGTATTATGTGAAGGGGAAAGTCCGAAGTAGATGGAATTGGATAAGACTAAAATTGGTATGATTACGATTGGTACGAGAGGTATGATTATGTAAAGGTTGCCCTGCTTTCTGTAGTTTGTTTTTCACTTTATTCTTTCAGCTGATATTGTGTGTGTGTGTGTGTGTGTGTGTGTGTGTGTGTGTGCGCGCTTTTTTGAATGATCGCTCATATTATGATGGAAAAGCGACTGTGTGTGTGAGATATACAGCACATCCACAGTGCGAAAGTGATGATCTCACCTCAGTGTCTCTAGTTTACAGTTTGGACTCTTCAGTCCACTGAAGAGCTCCGTTACCACTGCTTCCTGCAGTTTATTCTTGCTGAGGTCCAGTTCTGTCAGTGTTGAGTTCTCTGACTTGAGAGTTGAGGCCAGAGCAACCCAGCTTTCCTCTGTGAGATTACAGCCAATCAGGCTAGGAGAGAAACAATAATGCTGTCATTTAACACACACTCAGTAATAAGAGGAGGGAGTTTTTGGAGTTTGTAAAAAAAGCACAATATAGTACATAAAATTAGTACCCTATAATGTGCTTATTCTAATTTCCAAACAGTAGCATGCACCAAATAATACATGAACATTTAAATGACTTTCAATATATTTGGACAAGTATGGGTTTGGCGGTTGCCAGGAGACAGTACTTGTCTGACTGCCCTGTGCCGAGTGTAAAGTTTGGTGGAGGGGGGGAACATGGTGTGGGGCTGTTTTGCAGGAGTTGGGCTTGGCCCCTTAGTTCCAGTGAGAGGAATTCTTAATGCTTCAGCAAACTAAGATGACACAAAACAAGGTCCAACTCGATAGAACAACTTTGGGATGAATTGGAGCGGAGACTGAGAGCGTGTCTAACCTCACAAATGCGCTCCTGAAAAAATGGTTAAAAAATCCCATAAACACACTCCTAAACCTTGTGGAAAGCCTTCCCAGAAGAGTTGAAGCTTGTGGGCCGACATCAAATTATGGATTAAGAATGGGATGTCACTCAAGTTCACGGCAATATAGTGTGTGTGTGTGTGTATATATATATATATATATATATATATATATATATATATATATATATATATATATATATATATATATATATATATATATATACATATACATATACACACACACACACACACACACACATATTCCTGCATCACTGCAGGAATCCTGCATATAAATGCCTGCATCACTATATGTGGGAGTGTCCAATTATGACTTCAGTTGTGCAGTAATGAAGTGACAAATTTTCAAAAAACACTACAGTGATCTTGCTTTGAAATGTCATTTTTTGGAATGACAATAGAGTGTTGATTTGAAATAAGTACCCCATTACACATATTCCCTAGAACACACCAGGGGAAAGTTTTCTACATATGGGAGTCAGCAAAAGCATAGCCATGTTTCTCTAAGGGTATTTTGTAATCTGCCACCACACTTTAATAGAATTTTAAAGTATAAGGGTGTCTCTAATAATTTGACTAGTATTCATGTCATTGGACATAAGAATCCACAATAAAATTGGAGAACAGGCCCAGGAGTCCACAGATTTCCATAGGTCAGAATAACTGTGAAACCATTCCCAAATAAACCTAGCATGGCAGGTGCAGTTATAGAATGTATTCATTTGCATAGCAAGACCACCCCCATTAGACAAAGTCAATTAGAGTTTCATTGTCATAACTAGCCAGGGTCAAAATCAGAAAGCACAATAACCAAAACAAAAATGACATCTACAGAGAATCTAGTAACCAGTCTCAGTTTGAAAAAAGAGATCAATAAATGTACAATTCAAACAAAAGACAAACGTGTGGAGATATAAAAGTTTCTATTTTAATTACTAACTTGATTATTAAACAAATTATAATTGACAAAGCTGATTAATACAAGCATACTGGTCTTCTCACTGAGGTTGGACTGGGATTCGTGTGTGTTAGGGAGCTTCAGCAGTAGAAACAGTGGAAAAAGTCCCTGAAAACTTGGTAGCTCTGAATCAAGGACAAACCTCCAAAGATGAACAGTAGAAGATTATTGGAGAATGTGTTGGAGGTTTTTAATAAATTAGGAGTTTGTTAGAGGTCGTTAATAAATTAGGAGTTAAAGGGCCTTAAGAGAAGGGAAGAGGTCTGTACTGCCAAAAAATGAAGAAAAAAAGAACCAGGGTCATGTATGATTAGAAGCAGGATGTCCAAGAGAATTGTAGAGTTAGGACGAAAAATGATATGTGGGAAGTAACGGGAGGGGTGGTAATTTCATCACCCCAAGAGGGTTATAAAAAAAGGATGTTTTGTGATAATCGTTGCATTTGGTCGTCCAGAAAACCATCTTGCCACCTGAAGCTCAATGTCATGATTGGCCCCTCCCAGTTCTGTCCATGTGTTCGTGTTTTTTTTTGTTTAGCCCATGTGCGTTTGTTTTGGTTTCCTAGTCCGGCCCTTGTTTTGGTTACTCTGCCCCGATTGTCTCCACCTGTGTTTCCACCAATCCCTCGTTTACCTTTATGTATTTAAGCCCTGTGCTTTCCCCTGTGTGTTTGCAGGTCTTTGTTTGTTGTTAGATGTTTGACATTTGGCTGGTGTTTGTTGTTTTTGTTTGTTTGACTTGTTCTGTTCAATTTTGGACTGTTTGTTGTTTTTAGTTATGTGTGCCCACCCTAAGCTCGATATTGATTATTAGGACCTGGACTGGCTCGCCCACGACCCTGGATTTGCCCACAATAAACTCACTTATCTCAGCACATGCGTCTGCCTACAATAGTTACATACAATAGTTTTTGACAAATATCTTTAAATGTATTACCCTTATTGCATAAGAGAGCAGAATAAATTTAGAACTAAAACTTAACTTAGAATTAATTATTTGTAACAGAACAGAAAATACAGGCTTCTGGACTTGGGGCAGAGGCTAGATCGCTCCAGTCCAGAATCAACAAATATAGTCATACACAAATAAGGTTTACAGACAAAGAACGCTCAGTATGCGGCAAACTAAAGTTTTGAAAGTCAGATGGTTTGCTTGTTTTTTTCTCTACTTCCCTTGGAGCTTGCAGATGTACCTAAGCATACACAGACCCTTTAAGGAGTTAAAACTCCAGGCAGCATAACTGTCTGCTTCTCTGATGCACGCAAGCCTCCTCACCTCAACAAGACACCATCCCTTGAGAAGGCAGCCATCTACTGCCAAGAATCTGGCCCAATACATGTGCACACATATGAACTTGAAATTTATCAAACAAAAACAAAAGTGTGTACATGTTTCCCATCTTGTATGGTACACAGGCTTAACTGGGTTAGGGTTGCGAGTCTCAATCAAACAATATAGAGCAAAATGCTATTAACAACAAAAGATACAAAGCAAACGGATGAAAAACCAACTGCAAATATTAAGTTTAAGTACTATGAAAAGTGGTAGTTCAGATAAAGATAGTAAGTCAGTAACTCACTGTAGTTTCTGCAGTTTACACTGTGCATTCTCCAGTAGAACAGAGAGCTCCATCACGGCTGAATTTCCTGGTTTATTGCGGCTCAGATTCAATTCTTTCAGGTGAGATGGGTTTGATGTCAGAGCTATAATCAGAGCAGCACAGCCATCATCTGTAATCCTGCAGACAGCAAGCCTGCAGAGAGAAGAAGAAAAACTCCACTTACAGCTGAGCACACACAATCCACAAAAAAGACATGAGTAATACTGTAGATTAAACTTCAAAAGACGTTACCACCGAATGACCACCACATATGTGTGTTTCGCTGGTGCGAGTAGATCAGATTTAGTTCAGTGGTTTCTCTACAGTTTTACACAGTGTCCACTCATTGTTCACTCTATTAGACACTCCTACATGGTTGGTTCACCTTGTAGATGTAAATTCAGAGACAGCAGGTCCTGTGTTGCCTCACAGTTTGCTGAGCTAATAAAATCAACAAAGAATGTAGAAACTTTGTGTACTTAATGAAATTGGTGTATAGTGGCCAACGTGAGCAATGTAGTCATCCATATACTTATTTTCCAACACTTCTACTCTAAGACTAAACAGGAAAACTGGGCAGCAATTGGAGTGACATCACACAGAACACTAGATTCACAAACCAGTAACCAACAGCACCTTTCAGTATAAAACCTGTATTTGTTCTGCCCAATGAAGATCACATTCATTAAGTTAAAATCAAAGAGCTGAGCTGTACCGAAATGAGGATAAACCCAGCAAAATGAAAAACAAAGCTAGTTATCATAACACTATGGCAGTGAAAGATGAACAGGAAACATGAAAGATGTTTATATACCATTTATGTATTACCTTTGTTGAATCTTTGAAGTCATTCATGCAATGAAGTAAACATCTGTTTTGATGTTTCGATACAGCCCATTTTAGCTTTTGTAATAAAAGAGCATTGACAAGAACATTTTAAAAATGGATTTTTTGGCTTTGACAATGGATATACAACTACATATCCTACTCTTATCAGGGATAGGACCTCACTTCTACACATCCCCAGGTACATCTTTCAACTGCAGATGGAGCTTCACGTTTAAAAACTAATAACTGACTTCCGGTATGGCGCCATTGGAGTAAGACGTGTGCGGGAGTCGTAACCCCGGCTCTACAGCCAGCGGGGAGCTAACCCCGGCTCTACAGCCAGCGGGGAGCTAACCCTGGCTCTGCTAAAAGAAGTTTTAACAACCACCATTCGGGAGGAGATTTCCACACTCAGAGCGGAGTTTATCGCTGAGCTTCGGTCATCCCACAAAAGTCTGACCGCCAGCATTAACTCTCTCAACTCAAAAGTCTGAGACGTTGAAACTGTTGCCATGGATACGGACAGGCGAATCACAGAGCTCGAAACAACGCGCGAAACTCTGAACTCTGAAAACAGGCGGATTAGAGAGGAAAATCGCTCTCGGAGGAACAATCTCTGTATTATCGGCATTTCTGAAGGGGCAGAGGGCTCGCAACCGACCCTGTTCATGGGGACCTTCTTCGCGGAGCTGCTCGGCGCCTCGAAGTTCCCCTCTTCACCAGAGATTGAACGAGCCCACCGAGCTCCAGTTCCGAAGCCTCAGCCAGGTGCTCAACCCAGGCCAATGCTGGGTCATGTTCTCCACTTTCAGGTTAAAGAGGAGATTCTTCGCTTGTCCCGTCAGCAGGGCCAGCTGCTCTACAAGGACTCCAGAGTCCATATCTCTGTTGGAAATGTTTAATGATTCTTTTCAAAAAGGTGTACTGCCTACTACCCTACGGCAAGCGACTATTTCATTGATTTTGAAAAAAGATAAGGACCCTCTGGATTGCGGCGCGTATCTTTCGATTGTAGATGTTAAAATTTTATTGAAAATTCTTGCCATACGGCTTGAGACTGTTTTAGGAGGTATAATACATACTGATCAAACAGGATTCGTAAGCCATAGACTATCCTTCTTTAATATAAGGAGAGTCATGAATATTCTCTATACTTCAGCTCCTTCCCCACCCTCAGAAATGTTACTTTTGTTAGATGCTGAAAAAGCCTTTGATTGTGTGGAATGGAATTATATATTTAACACACTGCATAAATTTGGTTTCGGTTATATATATATAACGTGGATTAAACTTTTATACACTTCTTTAGTGTCGGTGCGCACTAATGGGCTCTGCTCGGATTTCTTCCCCCTTCAGAGGGGTACACGTCAGGGTGACCCCCTCTCACAATAGAGCCTCTAGCAATTGCTATACGTACAGCATCTGGAATTCAGGGAATTACTCGGGGAGGACTTGAGCATAAAATTTCTCTGTATGCGGATGATGTGGTTTTATTTATAACTAAACCAGAGGTTTCCTTGCCACAGGTTCTCAGCGTCATTGACAGTTACAGCTCATTCTCTGGATATAAATGAAATTCTACTAAAAGTGAATTATTCCCCATCAATATCTCAGTTGATAAATTGCCTCAGAGTGCCTTGCCCTTCCGTATTATCTCACACAGTTTTAAATATCTCTGTGTTACTTTGACCCGTAAATACTCTGACCTTTTTAAATATAATTTTTTGTCTTTACTTTCTCAGGTTAAGGAAGATCTATCACGTTGGTCTTCTCTTCCACTGTCCTTAATCGGCCGGGTCAATTCAGTTAAAATGAATGTACTTCCCAAATTCTTATATCTCTTTCAGTCAATCCCTTTATTTTTGCCTAAATCGTTCTTTAAAACTATTGACCAATGTATAGTTAATTTTATCTGGAACAAGAAACCCCCCAAAATTCGACATGTGGTAATTCAAAGTCCTAAGCGGCAAATATTCGAAGTATTCTGTTTTGGTGTGAGGGTCATTATGGGCTAAGCGATTGGGTGCCTGCATGGACAGCAGTGGAAATCTATGCAGCCAGACCCGTATCCCTCATGGCTTTATTATGTGCTCCTCTAGCATCCAGTGTTCGCATACCTACTACTAAACCAATTTTAAATTCTTCGTTACGTATCTGGCGCCAAGTTCGGCATCATTTCGGTCTTCAGTCCCCATCTACCAACATGCCAATCAACTATAGATTTTGCCTTTCTTAATTGGCATAAAGCTGGTATCAAGAAGATTCAGGACCTATTTCTTGACACATTCTGCAATTTCACACAGCTCTGTACCAAATTCCCTCTTCTCAAATCTCATTTTTTTTAGATTCTTACAGATTCGTAATTATGTTAGAAATGCTTTTGTGGACGTTCCTAACACTCCCTCAAAGTCACCCCTTGATGATATTCTGGAAATTGATGCTAATGCTAGAAGTATTATCTCTAAAGTATATAACATGCTATTTGCTTTAGCCCCCGCCCATAGATCCCTTAAACAACAGTGGGAACAGGGACTACAATTAACTTTTGAGGATGAAGAATGGGACAAGATAATCCAATGCATCCATTCTTCCTCAATCTGTGCTAGACACCACCTTATTCAGCTTAAGCTGGTTCATAGAGTATACTGGACAAAGGTTAGACTTTCTAAGATTAACCCAAATATAGATAATCTTTGTGACTGATGATCTGCCCTGCTCTGAAATCTTTCTGGCATTCTATATTTGACTGCTTCTCCTTTATATTGGAATCGAAAATTGAACCTTGTCCCTTGATTGCTATGTTTGGTGTATCACCTAAAGACACCACTGTTCCAGCTGTTTACTCTGATGTCTTTGCTTTTTGTGCTCTTATAGCTAGACATCTTATTCTGATGCAGTGGAAAAGCTCCACTCCACCTTCATTTGACCGTTGGCTTAACGATGTTGCTTTATTTCTCTATTTGGAAAAAATTAGACACACTCTTAAAGGTAAAACACGTAAATTCACTCACACCTGGGCCCCCTTTTTTTCTTTTTTCTCAGTGTTCAGGCAATCTGATGTCCCAGGTGGATCACAGTAATCCCCCCCCCCTTTTAAATGTATTTATTTATTTTAGTTATTATTATTTATTTATCTATTTATTTATTTTACTAATTTTTAATTATTAATTTTTTAAACATTTTTGTATTTAATTTTTTTATTTATCCCCCCCCCCTTCTTCTATAGTAACATTTTGTTATGAATGTGGGCAATAAGTGACAGGGTGGGTGAGGGTTGGTGTGGGTGGGTGAGGGATAGTAGGTGGGTTAGGTGGTTAATGGGAAAAAGAAAAAAGGTAATGTAATCAATCTCTGCCCTGTATTGTTTTTCTATCCTGTTAACCCAATAAAGAGAATGATCAAAAAAAACAAACTAATAACTAATATCACAATTTTAGTGAGGTCCACTTTGCAGAAAAGTGATTTCAAATCACATGGTGAATAAAATAACCGCTGAATATATATTACACCACCTGCTTATTTCTGAAAATAGAGCCAGAAATGCCTGTTAGACCTGAACTCAGGTGAAATCAGGTGGTTCAATTTCATTTACTTTCTCCATCTCCATGTTTTCTCTCTTATATACAATAAGCATACAGGAAAAATACCCCAGATAGTAGGAAAATATGCTTCTCATACAGTTATAAAAACAGTGTAATGGATCTGCCGTTATGTTACGTGATACTATGCGGTCAAAATACCAGTTAACAATGAACTTTCAAGATCATTGAAGTACATTATGAGTAGTTAACACTACAATTTTAAACAACCAATGTATGTTTGGTGTCTGATGTTTGTTTCATTTGGTTTGAACAAGACATGCTACGCTAACAATGCTGGTTAAGTGATACTTTTTTGATCCCACAAACAGGGAAATTCCACCTCCGCATTTAACCCATCTGTGAAGTGAAACACCACATACACACTAGTGAACACACACACACACACTCGGGGCCAGTGAGCACACTTGCCCGGAGCAGTGGGCAGCCCTATCCACGGTGCCCGGGGAGCAGTTGGGGGTTAGGTGTCTTGCTCAAGGACACCTCAGTCATGGACTGTCGGCCCTGGGGATCGAACTGGCAACCTTCCAGTCACAGGGCTAGATCCCTAACCTCCAGCCCACGACTGCCCCAAAATTCTCCCAAAAAATTGGTGTTGAATTCTCACCAAACTCATCTCTGTAGATACATGTTAATGTTTTTTGCTTCAAAAAAATGTGAAAAACAACAAGTTTAAAAAAAACCAAACACATTAAGTCTATCTATTAAGTCTAGCCATTTTAGTAAACATGAACACAGTTTAAACATAATATAAACATAGAACTAGATCATCAACATAACATCTTGCTTCATAGTACTACTCCACTTTGAAAAACTGATCAAAAGGGGTGTGTTGTATGTCAAACTTGAAACAACATGCCAAATTTTAAAATGTTTTTTTTTAGCATAGCTAAGGTTTCCTAACAGTAACAGAATTAGCTAGAAAATGCGTCTTAAATAATGATAATGCTATGAAAATGAGGTGTTGTCTTCCATTTTTTTAAGAACAGACAAAGAAATCTTGGTGCATGAACAAAAAATTCTTTTGGGAATGAATTTAGTTTGTTTTCTCCTTCTTCACTGTCCATTTTGTGCTCATTTAGCTAATGCTACTGTCGTACCATGAGCCACTAACATGCTTGATAAAAGTTGCTTTATGTAGCTTGACAACAGAAATAAGTTACTCAATTAATGCTTATGTGCATGCTGGCTCAGGGGGTAGCTTGATCTGTTTGATTCTCTGTTCTTTTTGTGTGGAATTAGTTTTTCCCTTGTCTGCTTGGGTTTTCTCCAACAGTACAAAGACAAAACGTCAGTCCGATTGGATACGCAAAATTAGCCATGGGTGCAAGTGTAGTTGCATGTGTCTGTGTCTGCGCCATGATGGACTGTTGACCTATCTAGGGTGTTATGCTTTCTGCTGATGAATGCTATTAGAGTAATTGTTAGAATAAAGTGGCATTACAGAAGAGAAGGGCTGGAAAAGCTAAAAGTGATTTAGAATGTGCTTAAAGCTGCTCAAACAGGTATATTTTCAGCCTGGATTTAAAAGTGCCCAGTGTCGGGGCAAGGTTATTTTCATCAGTGTGCAGGTTAGGATGTAATGGAATACAAGAATTGGGAATCTGTTTAGAAACAGAAATAAACTATATTAGACTGTATTCAGCCCAAGTTACATTTACTTTATACATTTACTTTTTACATTTTTCCATTCAAATACATTTAGATTATTTTCTCACTACATACAAAATCTAAATCTTCAAAAGAAACAGCAAAGATGCTTGTTTTTAAAATCAGCGTACTGCCTGTAGCAAACTTGCTTGTTAGATGAACCCTTAATAGGACCTCAAATATCAGTTTTTACCAAAAGTTGTTCTGGCTAAAACCTGAGTAGACTGATAAAGCAAGGTGAAGAGTCAGTTATTTATCTCAATGTCTTTGAAAATGAGAAATACGGGAAAAAAACACAGCAATCTGTCAGGCGACTAAACCAAAGCTTCAAGTTCAAATTATATCTGCAGCAAACAGATGTGATGCTAACTGAACTGGACTGAAGTAATGGTGGATAACAACAACTAATAAGTGAGGGCTCAGAAGCAGGGCTTCAGATCGATGTGTCAAAGAAAAGTATGTGATTAAATATACAGGAGTCATTAAGGATGAATTGGCAGACCTTTTATGGAACTCATTTTAGCACAAATGTTGTCTTAAACATTCCTGTCTGTTCTTGATAAAAGGCTCAGGCAAAATCAGTAATGAAAAGTGTCCGTGGACCCACTGCACATGGGTGGTTAAGTAAATAGTACGCAATAACGAAAACAGCAACTAAGTCAGTGACTCACTGTAGTATCTGCAGTTTACAATTTTGATTCTTCAGAAGATCACACAGCTCCTTCACTCCTGAATCTCCAAGCTTATTGTCGCTCAGATCCAGCTCTGTCAGATGTGAAGGGTTTGATTTCAGAGCATTAAACAGAGCAGCACAGCCCCCAGATTTAATACTGCAGCTCCTCAGCCTGTAGTGAGAAGAAGTTTAACACACACACACACACACACACACAACAATAAAAAGGAAGTAACAAGTAATGCATTGAACCTTATTAGATGATCTTTACATTCTCTAAAAGCAGACCATTCTTACCCTTTTTCACTGTGTAGCTGCTAACTTTGAAATCCATGTCTATCGAGTGAAACCAGGTGAAGAAGTTGATAGTGTGACATCCAGCTATGGATACCAGGACTAGCATTTTGCATGGGCATGACAAATTTGTGGGTGGGCCAAACTTTCCTCTTAAACTTTCAGTCTCAGTTGCAGCTTCACTCTCTCAGATGAACATTCGTCAGGCTTCCACTGAAAACCATTTGGCCACAAACTGTGTTGAATATGGCCCAAAGCATATTTAAATGTATTGTGTTTATATTTGTTATTTTTACATAAGAAATTCAAAACTGTGTATTTCAAAGAAAAGTTATATTTGATATAAGAAAACCACAAGAGCTGCTGTGTAAGCATTAAAACTGTAGTCACTTAATACAGACTGCCACTGCATCAAAAAAAGCATTTGAAACTGTATTACACAAAATCCCATAGAAGTTCAATGCACAGACGCTGCCTAGTTCTCAGATGGTCCGGAAGACAGTGGAAATGTGTGCTGTGGCCAGAGTTTCAGCTTCTTTTGGGGGGAAAAAAGACAAAAGGGACCATCCAAACTTTTATCAGTGAAAGCGGTGGGCATCAGTGGCATGGGAAGCATCAATGCATACGTGACTTGTATATGTGTGTACACACCATTGACATTGAAGCATATGCTGGGATTTTAGTCACTATCTCAAAGCAATGACTAAGGATATGGAAGTTAACTGTACAACATAACAGTTCTGCTATTTTAAACTGAAAACTCTGATGCTCAATATCTGAAGAAAATAAGCTGTACTGAATGCAGACAGAACCTCATTCTAAGCCCATAATATAATGCTATGAAGTGACAATATGGGAAAGACCATCTACACATGAGAGAATTATTTCATGAAACAATAAAACCGCTGACCCTTGTATCCTCAAATTGTCTAACTGAATTTCTCACATATGAGAAACAACATCATGTCTGTAATGTTTTTTGTAGTTTTAAAAATAGTAGCAGGCCATTGAGCCTTGCTGACTGTGTGATTCAAGCAGTATTCTTCTGCAGTGGGTATTAAGTATTATCTCATTTACAGTTACAGAATTTAGCAGAGTTCTTATCCAGAGCAACTTACAAGAAGTGATCAAATACTTCAAATCTTGATCAACCTTGATGCTTCATTCCGAATTTTTTAAAAAGATGAGAAGTCTTTCAGCTTAAAACAACACCAGAACTTGTGGGGCATGTCTGATGTTCACTGGATATTTGTATCCTTGGTTCTTCTACCCAATCGGTCTTGGTCCTGTCCAATAATACCTTTGTAACAGACATGATGACGATGGTGATGTCATGTTATATAAATTTTAAATGTACCATTTAAAATGCATGGCAGTCTGGAAGCTCATGTGTAAACAGGAGAAAACTGAACTGTGGTATTGGATGAAGTGACTGAAGAGAAAATGGGGAAATAAGGTACTTTGTGATGCTGAACTGGATGGAGATGACTGAAAAAGATGATATCTGGAAGGCAGCATATGTTGCTCCAAAACATGTCCAGTGTTAATGGTGACTTTATCCTTTATCCTAGTAGCAACAATCTGGATGGTTCTTTTCTTCTTTGTCCTTCTGGTTTGTCAAAGTATTCCCAGGCCCATGTGGTGATATCCCTCAAGAGTTTTTAATGCAGTGCTGTCTGAGGGGTCAAAGATCATGGGCACGCATTTGTGGTTTTCGGCCTTTTTCTTTACGCACAGACATTTCTAAATCATTCTTGTGCTACATTTTGCAAGAGGTCTGCCATGTTTGCCCTGCTGTGATTTTTGTGCACTACTCTAATTTGGATAATAGTTATAGTGAAATAGGGATCTGTTGTCGTCTACCCATTGCATGTGATGCAATCCTTTGTGCTGCACTCAAACATTCCTCAACTTTACTTCTACTTTCTGTAGAGAAGTGTAGAGAACACTTATTTAGCTAACATGGACAAGGTAAGGTTAGCTAAATAACAAAATACATCATCTGTTTCATATGCAACAACTGCATTCATATAGCATTGAGGAACATGAAGGCTTTTGTTACATGCTCAAGACATTGGAACCCAGGTATGTGACTTGGCGTCCACGCATCGATATTTAACATACTTATAACGATTCAATATTGCCACGCAAAATATCACAATAATATGTTATTGATTTTTTCCCTCATCCCTAATAAGCCACATTAATGTTTAATGTGATTTCTGTATTAAAATGAACAAAGTTTTTAAATCAGTTTTTAAAACACACATTAAAGAGCAGTGACATACTAGCATTCTGTACTAGTTTAATGAGTCTGGCTGTGCAACATAACATCAGAGCTTTTTCTCTCTAATCATTTGCATAGAGGTAGGCCTGCTTTGTGCAAGTCCGTCTGACCAGCTGCAACATTTGGTCTTCTTTAGTTTTCTGGATTTTACCATCATAGAAATATTTGGTAGGTACCGCCATATAAAATGACTGTACAAACCACCTACTGTTATAATAACAGGCTGATGTTTAGTGTCTGTGTTTCTTGACAGATTTTAAAATGTGTGTGTGTGTGTGTGTTTTTCCTACTGAGCTTAATTTGTTTTCTTATTTTAGTTTAGTTTTGCTCAAAATCTCTCTTAGAATCTGTGTGTGTGTAAAGAGAAAGAAAGAGTGTGTATGAGTGTTCTGACATAGTGACCCTACCTCAGTTTCTCCAGTTTACAGCTGTTACTCTTCAGTCCCTCACAGAGCTTCTTCACTCCTGAATCCTGCAGCAGTGTATTATAACTCAGGTCCAGTTCTGTCAGTTTTGGGCTTTTACTTCTTTTGCTATCACATTTTACGCTTTCGCTTCTTTCACTTTTTCTTGCACTGAGAGCTGAGGCCAGAACTGCACAGCTTTTCTCTGTGAGATCAAGATTACGTAGCCTAGAAGAGAAATGACGATACATCAGAACGATGCAATCTCTCTCACTCACACACACACACACGCATACAAACACAGACACAGACACACACACAGATAATATATAGGTAACACTTTACATTAAGTGTTGATTGTATTGCATTTATTAACATGAACAAGACATGAAGTAATGCATTAAAAGTGGCTACCCAATATAAAGTAAACATGTTACAACTGCATT
This sequence comes from Pygocentrus nattereri, assembly GCF_015220715.1. Taxonomy (NCBI): domain Eukaryota; kingdom Metazoa; phylum Chordata; class Actinopteri; order Characiformes; family Serrasalmidae; genus Pygocentrus; species Pygocentrus nattereri. The sequence continues at coordinate 7,846,063 of NC_051219.1, read as the reverse complement.
AGTTGATGTTCTAGTTTCCACCCCACTCCACCTAATAGTCACATCTACTTAGCAACTGATTCACGGACCTTAGCAATTTTTAACTTCATTATTTTACCAGTTCCAGAATTAGTTTTAAGTGTCTTATCATTGTTTGTTTTAGCTTTTAGTTTTGTTTACTTATTTATTAGATTTTTAATTGATGTTTTATCCTTATCTTATTTTTTTATCTTTAAAGAAATCATATCTTTTCTTCTCATCTTGTCCTTATTAGTTGATTAAGTTTCTTTTTATGCAGTTTATTTGGTCATTATAAATGAGGGCCACCTTCAAAGTAACCCTTCAGCAGCTTTTATTGCTAAAGTGTTCTCTTCTAAAGCTAATCAGGAACATGTTTTTCTTTAAACATTTTTTCTAACTCATTTACATGCTTAAATGAATTTTTTTGGGGGGTATTGTCTGTTGGAGGAGGGCATCATCAACCCCTACTTTGTGATCTGCCTCAGTCTCAATTTGTTCCCACTTGCAAGGCAAAACTTGAGCCAGAAAAATATTTTAATAAATCATTACATTAAATTGTGTATCATTGCATAATTTTTATTGTTTTTATAGTAAAGAAATATACATAAACTATCTTGATACCTAGTTTGTAATATTTATATATTCACATTTATACGTTTCAATTCTACATTAAATTTACTTAATGTGACGAGTCTGAATGGTAGTTTAAGAGGTTTTTTTCTTTGCTAGAAAATAAGTTCTGATTAGAAAACAGCTCCGTGATGTCAGCCTGCAGAGGGGCAGACTGGGAAACCAAATGCACACAGAGATCAGCATGAGTGCAAGACTCTGGTTTATTTACACAAAATCACAAGAAAAATGTTATTGACTTAATGCAGTCAACTTTGGCCAAACTCAGAAGCATTTTCTACCAGTTTCTCTATAGTAAGGACCTCTCGCTCTAACTGGTTTAGAGAGTTCCATGCTCTTTCACTGACAGCATCAATATGCAGCAGATAGAAGCACTGCACACATGATTTGGGGTGTTTGAGCAGCAGCTCCTCCTCTCGGCTGTCACACTCATTTGGGTTCTTTCATGGGTAATGAAAAATTCTGGGCAATCTGAGTTTTCACTATTAGAGAATTCTGTGTTTGGTGCTGTGCTTTGTGTCTGCCGTTTTGGGAAATGTGTGTAATGAGACATGGCTGTGTCCGTACTGTAAACGTTGGGATCAGACCACAAAATGATCTACATAAGAACTGAGTACAAGCCATAGAGTTCAATTAATTCTGGGAACAGCGGAGTCTGAAATTCTGAGAAAGTCACGACTCAGATTGAGCCTACATGAAAGTTTGAACGTCCAAGTAAAATTGCAAACAGAAAGGTTATCTTTATAAAATCTCAGGGAGTACTCAAAGGTTTGCATGTGACTATAGTATAAAACGAAAATACTCACACAACTCTAGAGTGAGATTCCACTCTTTCCTGCAGCTTTTCCCTTAAGACATCAGGCTGCTCCTCTCCTGATTGCAGCCAAAAAGCACATCCTGCCGCTTCATTAGGCTGCTCCTTTTCTGACTTCAGCAAAAGAGACCACATTGATGCTCCATCACGCTGCTTCACTTCTGACTTCCAAAAAGCATATTTCACTGAAGGAGTGATTAAAATAAAAGAAAATTTATGTATATTAAATGTGAGAGACTAGAGTTCAAAGCTTTTTACTTTTAAAGTTTTTTTTTTTGCAAATAATTAATATGTATACATACAAGTCACAAGTTATTTATCAACTCTAACTTCTCTGTTACCTCCTTCTCTGTTACCTTACCTAAAGGAAAGATGGATCATTTATGAAACTGTCCTCCCACTGGCTACTAACCGTGAGTCCACCTGTGTTTCCAAATCTTACCCGATCAAGGTGGTGGATGCCTCTGTTGGAAGCTCAATCATTAAAGTTGCAAATGTGAGGAACTCTAAGGACTGTCATGGTCTTAGGGCCTCCAGGTACTCACACGCCACAAGTGCTTTCATGTGCACGTGGCGCTGTGGGTCCAGGCAGAAGGAAATCATCCACATATGGAGGTTTCTCAAGCAGAGCTTCTCCAATGTAATGACCTGTGTTGTGACTGTGAAGAGACCTTGCAGCCACAACAGGTTAAGTACTTCACCCTAGTACCCAGCCTCAGGTATTGGAAGGTCAGGTGCTGTTACTGATGGAGTACTGTAATATATCATATATATGCAAGTGTCCCATGAACTAGGCAGTAAATGGTGTTGTCTCTCTCTGGTCTCAAGCGACATAATAAAAAGGAATGATGCTGGAAATAATTCATATTATGTCTTTGTTTCCTAATAAAGCTGTTTCTTGTTGTTGAAGCAGACTGAACTGCGCTGGAGCTGCTGCCTCTATTCATGTTCAGCGTGACTCTCGCCCACATCTCCAAATACCCATTTCAAGACGGAGCTCTGTAACAGTTCTGTTTGTGAATAGATCCTCTGCTGTCTCGCTGTTTATATACGTGCTGACACTGCTCTCAGTAAATGACCTGATATCAGACAATGTTCAGATTCTCTGATGAAATGAAGTAAAAAAAGTTTACCTCTTTTCAGTTCTTCCACTTCTTCTTTCCTTCTTATATTTTTTTCTGTAAATAGAAAATGAAGACTTGAAGAAAAAAATTAACAGATGTCTCCTCATTTTTTCTCTTTGGAGGATGACTTTCTTTATTTTTATTACACCGTTAGAAATAATGAAAGAAAAAAGAGAAAGGGAGAGAAGGGAAGACAACTTTTGATATTTTTTAACTAATATAACCAAGAGAATAGGGATTAGGTAGTCAGTGTGTGTGTGTGTGTGTGTGTATTAGTCAGTGTGACAGATGAAAGTGTAGCTAGACGGACTAACAAAGAGACAGACAAACATACGTTTTCAGTGTAATCATGCAGGAAAGGGTTGAACAGAATTTAATATTTCATAGGTCATATTTGTGTATATGTATTTGTGTGTGTGTGTGTGTGTGTGTGTGTGTATATAAATTGGTGTGAGCTGATATGTGTACTTGATGTAAATGTGAAATATTACAAATGTTTAAGTATTGACTGAAATGAGGGGACTGAACAGGCTGAGACAGAAGTGGGGGGATTACGGTGTTCAGGGGTCGATATTTTTAATAAATGGTTCCCATGAAGTTTTGAATACGGCCATTTGATTCATTTCTACAGAGCTTAATCTCTCCAGTGATCTATGCGTTAATGTAGCTGTTTCCATTGTGTAATGTTTATGGAGTTCCTGGTCTTCCAGTGTTTAAGGATAGTTTTTTTGGCTACAGTGAGCGCAGTGAGGGTGGAAGTGCTGTGATGGTTGTGGGGGTTTAAAATGGTTTAGTCACCCAGTAAACAGAGCAGAGGGGATGATGAAAGTGCTTCTTTCCACCATTTATCCATGTCTAAAATTTTTCTGCATCCCTAAAAAACTCTACGGCTTGGGTGGTTATCTGTGTGAGCTGTTATCTACTGTCATCTTTGAATGTGTGGCTGTGGGTGACCTGCCTGCTATCTTAGCATTTCAGCAGCGCTGGGAGGTGTGGCTCCCCTGCTGCTGTTCAGTAAAGGAGCATTTGTGTGAAGCACTATGTTTCCTGTGTCCTCTTCCACAATGACACCACAATATTGTGTGTTTGGATGTGAACAAAGGTTGTGCTCACCATTATGATAGTAAATAAAACCAACCACAATGAGGCCTAAAACCACTGGAATGAGTCCACCCACAATTGCAGCTTTTGAGGCAGGCAGGTGTTCTGAAACACAGAAAGGCAGGCATGCATAAGGAGATCGGACGTTCTCACAACGTATGCAAAATATTGCATATCTGTGCCATTTGGAAAATTTCATGTTACCTAACTTTGGGATGCTACATGTTTTGATGGTTTTGTATCACAGGTATGACATCAAATTATTACAGGCTTTCTTCTATGACTTCTGTGTTCAGTGAAATGTATAAAGAAGAAAATAGGCTAAAAAGCAGGAGTGTAATGTAAGAGTGGCTATTCATATCAACAGGACCCGGTGTCCTCCCTCTTAGTTAATCGCATTTAGGCTTGAGTTGGCTACCCAGGATAAAATTTTGTAATGAAACTGTACTTTATTTGGTTTTTGGGCGGCACGGTGGCGTGGTGGGTAGCGCTGTCGCCTCACAGCGAGGAGGGCCTGGGTTCGATTCCCCGGCCGGGTGACCGGGTCCTCTCTGTGTGGAGTTTGCATGTTCTCCCCGTGTCTGCGTGGGTTTCCTCCAGGTTCTCCGGTTTCCTCCCACAGTCCAAAGACATGCAGTCAGGCCAATTGGACATGCTAAATTACCCCTAGGTGTGAGTGTCTGTCTGTCTGCCCTGCGATGGACTGGCGACCTGTCCAGGGTGTATCCTGCCTTCCGCCCGAAGACTGCTGGGATAGGCTCCAGCATCCCCCCGCGACCCTGACGGAGAAGCAGCTTAGAAAATGGATGGATGGATGGTGTTCTGTTCATTAAACTTAAGATTTTTAATATTTGGTATTGTATTTCTATTATATTTCTATGGTGTTGTGTTGTAATGGTAATGCTGAAGAAAATCAAAAGTCATGTGTTAATAGTAACAAACAGAGAAGCCCATTGCCTGCCGTACGTGGGGTAATGGGTGGGTCACGCCCCCACATTCATGTTTTGACCCCCCGACTAATTAAACCTGCCAGTCAGGCCTGAATCTCAGGGTCAAAATCTAGGAAACCCATTCCACTCCCTACAACAGCACCAAATACCTAGTGTCTGCCTCAGCCTCAAACCCAGTCCCCAGTACTGTTCTAACAGAGATAACTGATACCAGCTCTGTCCCACACAGAACACCTGACACAGACAAACACAGTCCGGACTGTGTCCCCTCCAAAAACACATTCACACCAAAGACCCCAGCCACACCCACAGAGCACTAATATAGAACCACAGCCCTGCCCCTCCAGGACTCTACTAGAGCTTCAGCCATCAGGTGTGCCAGAAAGCAAACCCCTCCAGTACTCAGAGGAGAAAGCCAGAGTGCTGCTCCTCCAGTGCTCTAAAGAGTGAGACAGAGCTTTTCCCATCTAGCACTCTACAGAGAGCCGCGGCTCTGCCCCTGTAGCACTCTACAGAGAGCCGCGACTCTGCCCCTGTAGCACTCTACAGAGAGCCGCGACTCTGCCCCTGTAGCACTCTACAGAGAGCCGCGACTCTGCCCCTGTAGCACTCTACAGAGAGCCACGACTCTGCCCCTGTAGCACTCTACAGAGAGCCACGGCTCTGCCCCTGTAGCACTCTACAGAGAGCCACGGCTCTGCCCCTGTAGCACTCTACAGAGAGCCGCGGCTCTGCCCCTGTAGCACTCTACAGAGAGCCACGGCTCTGCCCCTGTAGCACTCTACAGAGAGCCACGGCTCTGCCCCTGTAGCACTCTACAGAGAGCCACGACTCTGCCTCTGTAGCACTCTACAGAGAGCCACGGCTCTGCGCCTGTAGCACTCTACAGAGAGCCACGGCTCTGCCTCTGTAGCACTCTACAGAGAGCCACGGCTCTGCCCCTGTAGCACTCTACAGAGAGCCACGGCTCTACCCCTGTAGCACTCTACAGAGAGCCACGGCTCTGCCCCTGTAGCACTCTACAGAGAGCCACGGCTCTGCCCCTGTAGCACTCTACAGAGAGCCACGGCTCTGCCCCTGTAGCACTCTACAGAGAGCCACGGCTCTGCCCCTGTAGCACTCTACAGAGAGCCACGGCTCTGCCCCTGTAGCACTCTACAGAGAGCCACGGCTCTGCCCCTGTAGCACTCTACAGAGAGCCACGGCTCTGCCCCTGTAGCACTCTACAGAGAGCCACGGCTCTGCCCCTGTAGCACTCTACAGAGAGCCACGGCTCTGCCCCTGTAGCACTCTACAGAGAGCCACGGCTCTGCCCCTGTAGCACTCTACAGAGAGCCACGACTCTGCCCCTGTAGCACTCTACAGAGAGCCACGACTCTGCCTCTGTAGCACTCTACAGAGAGCCACGACTCTGCCCCTGTAGCACTCTACAGAGAGCCACGACTCTGCCCCTGTAGCACTCTACAGTGAGCCACGACTCTGCCCCTGTAGCACTCTACAGAGAGCCACGACTCTGCCCCTGTAGCACTCTACAGAGAGCCACGGCTCTGCCCCTGTAGCACTCTACAGAGAGCCACGACTCTGCCCCTGTAGCACTCTACAGAGAGCCACGGCTCTACCCCTGTAGCACTCTACAGAGAGCCACGGCTCTGCCCCTGTAGCACTCTACAGAGAGCCACGGCTCTGCCCCTGTAGCACTCTACAGAGAGCCACGGCTCTACCCCTGTAGCACTCTACAGAGAGCCACGGCTCTGCCCCTGTAGCACTCTACAGAGAGCCACGACTCTGCCCCTGTAGCACTCTACATAGAGCCACGACTCTGCCCCTGTAGCACTCCCGTTTCTAGTGCCCTACAATCATCCACAAAACAGAGCCACCAGTCTACATGCCGTCACCCATGCCATGGGCACTTATGCACCCCATACTAACCTGGATGGAACCTTTTTAACTGTGCGCTGGTCCAACTCCTCTTTAGCCCAGAGGAAGCGGTGAACATGATTTCCAAAAATAACTTCAAATTTTGATTTGTCAGTCCACAGGATACTTTTCCACCTTTACCTCAGTCCATGTTAAATGAGCTTTGGCCCAGAGAAGACGGATTCTGGGTCCTATTTCTATACGGTTTCTTTGCATAGTAAAATTTTACCTTGGATTTGTGGATGTAGTGAGACACTGTATTTACAGTGTTTTTCAGAACACTCATAAAGTGATTTCCACTTCAGAGTCATGTCCATTTTTAATGCAGTGCTGCCTGAGGGCCTGAAAATCATAGTTAGCCAGTACTGGTTTTCAGCCTTGTCCCTTTCATATGAAGATTTCTCTGGATTCTCGTCATTTGTAATGATGTTATGTGCTGTTGATGATGAAATAATCAAGTTCCTACTTTAAGTTCAGACAGGTTGAACTGTTACATTAACTCTGCAGTCTTTCACAGAGTGGTGCACTCCTCACCATCTTTACTGCTGATTCACTGCTTTCACTTTTTATATACATTTTGCACAGCGTCTCAATTTTTTGGAAACGGTTGTACATAAATCATTGTTGGTATCTCGTCTTCTGTAGGATGAAATCTAACTGCGTTCAATTCACAATGCTTATCATCTTTCCACCACTGTTAGGAAAATAATGCATATTAACACCAGTATCTAGAAATGATCTTAAGAACCTAATTCATACTTCAGGGAATTCAGAGAATAATACAGAGTGTTTTCAGCAGTGTGGAGTTACTCACCATAAATGGCACCAGCCTTGATCTTTTCCTTCATTATGTAATCTTTCAGTGTCACTTTACAAAACACTGTGTCGATCTCATTCTTATGCACAGTGATTCGGCGTTTCACATTGAACAGCTCAGCTTCTCTCTGTGACTCTGTATCTTCTGCAGTGAGACTCTTTCCTTCACTGTCCAGCCAGTGAAGATCCGGCTGAGGAAACCACCCTTTAGATTCACACAGTAAACTGAACTCTTCAGAGTTACTATCATATTTTTCCACAGTGATGAGTGGAGGTGTTCCAATAGCTGTGGATTAAAGAAGAACTCAAAGCATGAGTCTGTGTGGCATCACTTCATTTTACATGCAAATGTATTAAAATATTAACCACTTCTAAATGACAATATGAATGAATTACCTTCAACTGTGAGATGAAACGAGAAATCACTGTACCAGGATTTGGACTCCACACTGCATTTGTACTCTCCTTCATCAAGGAAATTCAGATTACTGAGTCTCAGTGAGACGATGCCTCTCTGTAGCTCCTCTTTAAACAAAGCTGTTCTCCTTCTAAAGTGAGGAATCTGCCTCTTGTTAATGTCTGTATGATTAGCATAGAAATGCACAATTGCACCTCCCAGGTCTGGTCTGGTCCACGTAATGTTCATGTCCACAGCACTCAGACTGGTGTCATCATTCCAATGCTGCACAGAACATCGCAGGATTACATCAGAACCAGGGGCAGCTACTACAGATGGATCTGGACTGACCGTCTTAAAGTTCTCTACAAAGGAGAAACAGAACATTTAATAAACCAGAACATCGAAAATCTACTCAATCACACACACACCCCACAGATAATCTACTCAATCACACACACCCACCACAGATAATCTACTCAATCACACACACCCCACAGATAATCTACTCAATCACACACACACACACACCCCACAGATAATCTACTCAATCACACACACACACACACACACACCCCACAGATAATCTACTCAATCACACACACCCACCACAGATAATCTACTCAATCACATACACCCCACAGATAATCTACTCAATCACACACACCCCACAGATAATATACTCAATCACACACACCCCACAGATAATATACTCAATCACACACACACACACACACACACACCACAGATAATCTACTCAATCACACACACCCCAGATAATCTACTCAATCACACACACACCCCAGATAATCTACTCAATCACACACACCCCACAGATAATATACTCAATCACACACACACACACACACACACACCACAGATAATCTACTCAATCACACACACCCCAGATAATCTACTCAATCACACACACACCCCAGATAATCTACTCAATCACACACACCACAGATAATCTACTCAATCACACACACCACAGATAATCTACTCAATCACACACACCCCACTTTCAGAGACACAGACAGACTCTGGATTTTACATTTATTCATTCTTGATGCTTTGGAACACTATTTTTCATTAGTATACACTAAAAACAGCTGAAGAGACGTCCAAAGTGAACTACAGTCACTCTGTTTCAGTGGTGATTAGATTAATTAGATTAAGTGACCCTTATTAGTTCCACAACAAGTAAATTTCACGTCCACATTTAACCCATTTGGGCAGTGAAACACCACATACACACTAGGGGGCAGTGAGCACACTCGCCCGGAGCGGTGGGCAGCCCTATCCGCAGCACCCCGGGGGGAGCAATTGGGGGTTAGGTGTCTTGCTCTAGGACACCTCAGTCATGTACCGTTGGCGCTGGGGATCGAACCGGCAACCTTCCAGTCACAGGGCCGATTCCCTAACCACCAGCCCACGACTGTCCCTAAAATGCAGCTTGTTTGGTGATTCTCTAATCTGTGCAAGCCTGTAGACTCTATATGTTTAGCGGTCACTGTACCTGAAACAGCGAGGTGGAGGGACATCATCATCACCCAAACACCCTTCATTCCTGAAACACAACAGCATTTCAGTTCATAACTGTTCACAAGCACCTGCACTAAACCTACTAATGCTAATATCCATAAAGTTTCTCACACCAACGTGTTGAATGACATCTGCGATTTCAGTTGATTCCCTTCAAAGGCATTAATGTTTATAACAGCTCAGATAAATACTCAGAAAAATGTGTCATCACTTTTTTTTATTTACTTTTTCTCATCAATTTTTTTTACATTTTGCACAGTGTCCCAACCTTTTAAGAAATATTTATAACCATGTATATAATGCCATATGGATGCATTACAGCATGTTATAAATGTGTTTATAGATGTGACACTCATAGAAAACTTTGCCCACATATTTTATGTTTTCTCTTGGCTATTTTTGCACATATCATGTGTGATGGAGGAAATTAGCATAATTATCTAATTATGCCTGACAGTCTAACAGCGTCTGGATGCTGTTGGTTTGCTCTTTTTAACATGTACATTGCGCATTGGTAGGTCCTGTCAAGGGACAATGCATTCTGGACCATAGATGTTGTTATGCATTTGGATTAACCAAGGAGGACATCTTCAGCACCAATGAATGAATGAATGAATGAATGAATGAATGAAGCCTTTATTGCCACATAGGGGGGGAGAGACAGGACAGGAAGACAGGGATGAAAACATTGGGTGAAGGAGGAGACAAACCCAACCGGCATTGATCAACAGGCCCCCTTATCTCCGCACATGCGTCCACCTCCTCGCTCCCCATTACAAACGGCCATACAGTAAAAGAAAAAAACAAACAAACAAAAAAAAACAGTGACGTCACTGAAAATATCTTCCCGTGTGCCCCGACAACTGGTGTTCCTGGTGCTGGTCATTATCACAGCCTGCATGTTTTTATCACAATGCAGGATGCGAATTATGCCAGGATACAGATGGAGAAACAATAATGGTTTCATGTCTGACCAAGACAGTCAACTAGACTGAAGAATACACTCACAACAATCTGTTATAAAGATACAAACACTTATAAAAACATTTCTTCTATTAAATCTCACAGCCCGTGTTTACAGAAATGTGTGACCACACCCAGACAGTCATCCTATAAACATCACTACAGCTGTCTGGTATGAAGAGAAGCACTAAATAACAACTTCACATCTTCATTCTGCTTCTAAATCTCACAGCCCCTCATTACAGAGATACCGGAATAATCTAATAAAGGGTTGGTGGTATTTCAGGATCTCAGTGCTGCTGCCTGAACTCGGATCATTACAGTTACAGTTATAATGTTACTCACTGCTCTTTCAGGTGAAGCTCTGCCTCAGCAGTTCTCCATCTGTCTGCAGTAAAAGCTCAGTTTCTCTCTCCTTCAGAAAATGGCACTGCTGTTCAGCGCTGAGGAAACTCTGTAGTTTCACTTACAGTTTCAGCCAGACGTTAACCAGTTTCAGCTGGTTGAATCTGAGGAGCAGGCGCTCGATTCTGCTGCTGAAGAATTGTGGAGGTTGGGGGGGGAGATACACTCTCTATATTCTGTATGCACTAACGTGCACACCAGACACTCTATACACTAAACTATACACTACACACTCTCTATACACTACTGTACACACTGCATGTACACTGTTGTATACATAATACCCAAATGTATGCAGGACACATTCTCTATACACTAAAGCATGCACTATACACTCTATACACCAGTGTATACACTACATCTTCAGAAACCAAGAACAGCTTTGAAGCTCGGTCTACTTTAAAAGGCAGATTCCTTTACTTGTTTGTAAATAAGGGAATCTGAAGTATTAATGTAAACACTGCTAGATTTGACCTCTACAGTCCAGATGTGAAAAACTACTGCAATTCATTTACGTACATCCACCTATTCAGCTCACAGTTTAGTGATGTCCAATCATATTGAAGTCCTAAGGACTGTTCCACCTCAGAGCTTTTCTGAGTAAGGCACAGTACAGGGCAGCCAATCAGCCTGGAGCTCATTCATCCTGGATCAGTCAGGAAGACACAGTAACACAAACAGCCTGTTTAATTGGAAGGTGTGAAGAGAGCTGGGAGAAAGGCTATATAACGAACTGTGGCCGTGTTTGGTACCAAAACACACACACAGCTCTTCTACGTTCACCTCAAAACCTCAGATACGGTTCCTTTAACTGCTGCTCATCATAAACTGATGGGAGCACTTCAGCACCGAGGACAGCGCTCAGACCAGCGTTGCTCTCGGCTGATGTCGTCAGCGGGTGTGCTGGACGCGCAGTGACTATACAGTAAATAGAATAACAGTGAACGGTGATGTCACTCTTTTTCCAATCATTTGATCCCCCACTTAAAATATCTCCCCGGGCTCCTCGCCAACTGGCGCTCCCTGGTGCTTTATTACACATCACACCCTAAAGAGCAGAACGCGGGTTATGTCGGAAAACATGTGGGGAAAGAAATGAAAATGAAATGAAACAGATGCTTTCCTATTTGACCACGCCCAGACGGTCAACTACACTGAGAAACACGCTCACAGCGTCTGTTCGCTATAAACAGAGAACGCGCCTCTTCTCCGGTCAGCGTCTAAATCCGTCGGCCCGCGGGCCCAGAGCTGCAGGCTGAGTGACCAGCGGGCGGGTTTCAGGCTCTCAGCGCTGCCGCCTGAACTCGGACCGGTACAGCTACTACAGTTAAAGCCGCGGCGCTACTCACTGCTCTCTCCGGTGAAGCTCTGCCTCAGCAGGTCTCCTCCAGCTCTCCTTCACACTCAGCTCCTCCTGCAGCTTCTCCTCCTTCCTCAGCAGGTCTCCTCCAACTCTCCTTCACACTCAGCTCCTCCTGCAGCTTCTCCTCCTTCCTCAGCAGGACTCCTCCAGCTCTCCTTCACACTCAGCTCCTCCTGCAGCTTCTCCTCCTTCCTCAGCAGATCTCCTCCAGCTCTCCTTCACACTCAGCTCCTCCTGCAGCTTCTCCTCCTTCCTCAGCAGGTCTCCTCCAGCTCTCCTTCACACTCAGCTCCTCCTGCAGCTTCTCCTCCTTCCTCAGCAGGACTCCTCCAACTCTCCTTCACACTCAGCTCCTCCTGCAGCTTCTCCTCCTTCCTCAGCAGGACTCCTCCAACTCTCCTTCACACTCAGCTCCTCCTGCAGCTTCTCCTCCTTCCTCAGCAGGACTCCTCCAGCTCTCCTTCACACTCAGCTCCTCCTGCAGCTTCTCCTCCTTCCTCAGCAGGTCTCCTCCAGCTCTCCTTCACACTCAGCTCCTCCTGTAGCTTCTCCTCCTTCCTCAGCAGGTCTCCTCCAGCTCTCCTTCACACTCAGCTCCTCCTGCAGCTTCTCCTCCTTCCTCAGCAGGACTCCTCCAACTCTCCTTCACACTCAGCTCCTCCTGCAGCTTCTCCTCCTTCCTCAGCAGGACTCCTCCAACTCTCCTTCACACTCAGCTCCTCCTGCAGCTTCTCCTCCTTCCTCAGCAGGTCTCCTCCAGCTCTCCTTCACACTCAGCTCCTCCTGCAGCTTCTCCTCCTTCCTCAGCAGGTCTCCTCCAGCTCTCCTTCACACTCAGCTCCTCCTGCAGCTTCTCCTCCTCCACTAAAGGGCGCAGCTGCTCAGCGCTGAGGAAACCTTTTGCTTTCGGTTTCGATGGTGACGTTTACCGGCTTGAACTGGTTTAAACTGAAGAGCAGCCGCTCTGCTGAAGAACCGCGGAGGTGGGAGGGGCTTGTGCGGGGCTCGACCAATCACAACACTCCTGAAAACTGAATGGAAAAGTACAGCCTGAATCTCTAACGGCTCTCTCCTCCTTACAAAGTCCACTAAGGAGTTAAAATACTGAGTCCTGGACCCAAACAGCCCATAGTGTCTAATAGATAATGACCGCTGCACTGTTTCACTGCAGAAGCCAGACTTTCAGAACCTACAGAGCTCACTAAATTAGAGTTAGGGAGACATTTGAGATTCAGCCATTAAAACTGGTGAAATTGCAAACTGAGACAGTGTACTAGCTAAAAGGAATAAAAGTGCTGTATCCACTTCTGTATTCATGGACACCAAAATACTCACGTATACAGTGAAAATATATACATATACACTCTTTAGAATCTATGTACTCTACACACAAACAGCAACACCTACACTATACACTCTCTATACACTAATGTACACACTCTCTACACACTAGTGTACACCCTATACACTCTCTACACACTAGTGTACACCCTATACACTCTCTACACACTAGTGTACACCCTATACACTCTCTACACACTAGTGTACACCCTATACACTCTCTACACACTAGTGTACAGTGGGTTGCAAAAGTATTCAGCCCCCTTGAACTTTTCAACCTTTTGCCACATTTCAGGCTTCAAACAAAGATATGAAATTGTAATTTTTTGTGAAGAATCAACAACAAGTGGGACACAATTGTGAAGTGGAACGAAATTTATTGGATATTTTAAACTTTTTTTAGAAATAAAAAACTGAAAAGTGGGGCGTGCAATATTATTCGGCCCCTTTACTTTCAGTGCAGCAAACTCACTCCAGAAGTTCAGTGAGGATCTCTGAATGATCCAATGTTGACCTAAATGACTGATGATGATAAATAGAATCCACCTGTGTGTAATCAAGTCTCCGTATAAATGCACCTGCTCTGTGATAGTCTCAGAGTTCTGTTTAAAGCGCAGAGAGCATCATGAAGACCAAGGAACACACCAGGCAGGTCCGAGATACTGTTGTGGAGAGGCTTAAAGCCGGATTTGGATAGAAAAAGATTTCCCAAGCTTTAAACATCTCAAGGAGCACTGTGCAAGCGATCATATTGAAATGGAAGGAGCATCAGACCACTGCAAATCTACCAAGACCCGGCCGTCCCTCTAAACTTTCAGCTCAAACAAGGAGAAGACTGATCATAGATGCAGCCAAGAGGCCCATGATCACTCTGGATGAACTGCAGAGATCTACAGCTGAGGTGGGAGACTTTGTCCATAGGACAACGATCAGTGGTACACTGCACAAATCTGGGCTTTATGGAAGAGTGGCAAGAAAAAGCCATTTCTCAAAGATATCCATAAAAAGTCTCATTTAATGTTTGCCACAAGCCACCTGGGAGACACACCAAACATGTGGAAGAAGGTGCTCTGGTCAGATGAAACCAAAATCGAACTTATGTTTGGCGTAAAAGCAATACAGCTCATCACCCTGAACACACCATCCCCACTGTCAAACATGGTGGTGGCAGCATCATGGTTTGGGCCTGCTTTTCTTCAGCAGGGACAGGGAAGATGGTTAATATTGATGGGAAGATGGATGGAGCCAAATACAGGACCATTCTGGAAGAAAACCTGTTGGAGTCTGCAAAAGACCTGAGACTGGGACGGAGATTTATCTTCCAACAAGACAATGATCCAAAACATAAAGCAACATCTACAATGGAATGGTTCACAAATAAACGTATCCAGGTGTTAGAATGGCCAAGTCAAAGTCCAGACCTGAATCCAATCGAGAATCTGTGGAAAGAGCTGAAAACTGCTGTTCACAAACGCTCTCCATCCAACTTCACTGAGCTCGAGCTGTTTTGCAAGGAAGAATGGGCAAAAATTTCAGTCTCTCGATGTGCAAGACTGACAGAGACGTACCCCAAGCCACTTGCAGCTGTAATCACAGCAAAAGGTGGCGCTACAAAGTATTAAAGCAAGGGGGCTGAATAATATTGCACGCCCCACTTTTCAGTTTTTTTATTTCTAAAAAAAAGTTTAAAATATCCAACAAATTTCGTTCCACTTCACGATTGTGTCCCACTTGTTGTTGACTCTTCACAAAAAATGTCAATTTCATATCTTTATGTTTGAAGCCTGAAATGTGGCAAAAGGTTGAAAAGTTCAAGGGGGCTGAATACTTTTGCAACCCACTGTATACCCTATACACTCTCTATACACTCATGTAGGCACATATGCAGATAGACCCCTAGTGGTGCTCAAGCACTTGTCCTTTTGCCCTGGATGAGAAAAGTGCCCTTTCTTCTGGAGCCCAATTTTTTCTTCATTCATCAATATTTAAAAATAGAAATTACCATCTCTGTCATCAATTGCCCCCAAAAGTTTGATATCTGACGGGCATTTATTTATGTGAGAATTCTGCCCTGATCTGATCCGTGGCATGCACAAGCCCCTCCCTCTTCCTCCTCCTCCTGCTCCTCCACCTCTTCCAGTTAGCACTGCCCCACAGCATCAGACAGACAGGTAATGACAGTGTTTGTGTGGTCTCTGACGCTGTTTGGTGTGAAATTAACCTTTTCTTCTTCTTTCGGCTGCTTCCTTTAGGGGTCGCCACAGCGGATCATCTGCCTCCATCTTGCCCTATCCACTGCCTTCTCTACTTTCACACCAACCATCTCCATGCCCATCTTCACTGCATCCATAAACCTTCTCTGAGGTCTACCTCTTCTCCTTCTACCCAGCAGCTCCATCTCCAACATTCTTTGACCAATATATCCACTATTCCTCCTCAACACATGTCCAAACCATCTCAATCTGGCCTCTCTGGCTTTATCTCCAAACTGCTCCACCTTCACTGTCCCTCTGATCTGCTCATTTCTAATCTTGTCCATCCTTGTCACTCCCAATGAAAATCTCAGCATCTTCATCTCCACCACCTCCAGCTCAGCCTCCTGTCTTTTAGACAGAGCCACAGTCTCCAAACCGCACATCATAGCAGGACGCACTGCTGTCTTGTAGACCTTCCCTTTCACTCTTGCTGCTATCCTTCTGTCACACATCAGCCATGACACCCGTCTCCACCCACTCCATCCTGTCTGCACCCTCTTCTTCACCTCTTTTCTACACTGTCCATTGCTCTGGATGGTTGACCCAAGATATTTGAAGTCATCCAACTTTACGAACTCTACTCCTTGCATCTTCACCTTTCCACCTGCCTCCCTCTCATTCACACACATGTATTCAGTCTTGTCTTCATTCATTCCTCTCCTCTCCAGTGTAAACCTCCACCTCACCAGATTCTCTTCCACCTGCTCTCTACTCTCACCACAGATTACAATGTCATCTGCAAACACCTGGTTAAAAAGTCCACTGCCTTCTCTCCTAAACATCTCCATATCTCCACAGGTATGTCATCTGGACCAACTGCCTTTCCATTCATCCTTTTTAAAGCTGCCCTCACTTCCACCTTACTAATTCTCTGCACTTCCTGATCCACTATCTCTCCCCCCGATGTCCTCCTCTCTCTCTCTCATTTTCCTCATTCATTAGTTCTTCAAAGTACTCCTTACATCTACTCATCTCACTCTGAGCCTTTGCCACCATTCTCTTCGCTATGCGACTAGCCTCACAGTACTACTGTGTAACAAGGTTCAGACACCAGTAGGTTGTCAACACCACAGAAGAGCAAAAAGACAGATCAACATAATTGAGGGTTTATTAAAGCAAATAACACAAGACAAATGGGGCGGTTTGGAGGGGTAACTGCTCACCTACTGGGGTAACACCGCAAACAGGGAACACAGCAATCATACAAACCAACTACAAAGCCCACTACAAAACCACACAATAGTTTGGTGTGAAAAGGGTTAAAAGCATTACAAGCTCATCAGGATGAAACCACTACAAAACCTGAAATAAGCCTGTAGTGAACAGCAAGACTCCTCACCCCAGCCAGTGGCCCACAAAGTACAAGCTTAAAACCCAACTAATTAAAATAAAATTACCTTTATTAACCTTAAACAGTATCTAAAAGCATGAACCCAACACACATTACCAAATCCAGACTACTGCCTAGACTGGGCCGCTGGCTAGAGTAATTGGTGGCGCACAGTGTCCCAGTACAGGTTGGCCACCCTGTCTGAGAAACAAAACCAAATTAAGTGAACACACACACACACACACACACACACACACACACAAATATCAGCGAAACCCAACTACAGCAGATCAGGCAAGTCACCGGTAAGTTAAACAGCCTCAACACACACACACACACACACACACACACACACACACACACACACACACACACACACTCAATATCTCACACACCTAACACAGACACTCCAAAGGAAATAAACCTGCACACCACCAACCTTTACCCCCTGCACAAAAGAGACCAACAAACAAAAGCCCTCAGCACTTCTAACTTCTTGCTTTTAAAGGGGAGCCATCATTTCAGACTGGGCACTTCCTGTCACTCAGTGCCACAGCTCCCCTATTGTCCCAGCTCAGTCATTACACCCACCCTGAACACTGTCCATTCTGTTACACCTGCCTACTTCCTTCATCTCTCTGGTTTTCCCACTTTTTCTTAGCTGCCTTCTTCTTCTGAATACTCTCCTGGACTTCCTCATTCCACCACCTTTCCTTGTCTTCTTTCCTCTGACCAGACAAAACACCCAACACATTTTTGCCAGTTTCTCTCACCACCTTAGCTGTAGTTTCCCAGTCCTCAGGTAGCTCCTCACTGCCCCCAAGGGCCTGTTGCAATTTTTCCCTGAACTGTATGAATCTTGTATGTCACCCTGTGTTCTTCCCTCTTCTGAAAATACGTGTTCACCACAGTCATTTCCATTCTCTTTGCAAAATCTACAGCCATCTGACCTTCTGCATTTCTGTCTTTCACACCATACAGACCCAGCACCTCTTCATCCCCTCTGTTCCCTTCACCATCATGTCCATTGAAGTCTGCACCAATCACCAATCTCTCCTCTCTAGGGACACCATCTACCACTTCATCCATCTTACTCCAAAATTCCTCTTTCTCCTCTAACTGGCAACCAACCTGTGGTGCATATGAACTGACCACATTCAAAATCACACCATCAACCTCCAACTTCAGGCTCATGATCCTGTCTGACACTCTCTTTACATCCAGAACACTTTTCCCAAGCAGTTCCTTTAGGATTATCCCTACTCCATTTCTCTTCCTCTCTACACCATGATAGAACAGTTTGAATCCACCTCCAATGTTCCTGGCCTTGCGTGGCCGGATATGTGTTCCTGGCCTGTGTGTGTACGTGTAGATGTATGTATATGCACATTTGTTTATATATATATATATATATATATATATATATATATATATATATATATATATATATATATATATATATATATATATATACATACACATACATATACACACACACAGCTCAAAAAAAGGGAACACTCAAATAACACATCCTAGATCTGAGTGAATGAAATATTCTCATTGAATACTTTGTTCTGTACAAAGTTGAATGTGCTGACAACAAAATCACACAAATCATTAATGGAAATCAAATTGATTAACCAGTGGAGGCCTGGCTTTGGAGTCACACACAAAATTAAAGTGGAAAAACACACGACAGGCTGATCCAACTTTGATGTGATGTCCTTAAAACAAATCAAAATGAGGCTCAGTGTTGTGTGTGGCCTCCACGTGCCTGTATGACCTCCCTACAATGGGCAGCTCCTGATGAGGTGGCGGATGGTCTCCTGAGGGATCTCCTCCCAGACCTGGACTAAAGCATCCGCCAACTCCTGGACAGTCTGTGGTGCAACGTGGCGTTGGTGGATGGAGCGAGACATGATGTCCCAGATGTGCTCAGTCGGATTCAGGTCTGGGGAACGGGCGGGCCGGTCCATAGCTTCAATGCCTTCATCTTGCAGGAAATGCTGACACACTCCAGCCACATGAGGTCTAGCATTGTCCTGCATTAGGAGGAACCCAGGGCCAACCGCACCAGCATATGGTCTCACAAGGGGTCTGAGGATCTCATCTCGGTACCTAATGGC
>NC_051219.1:7814486-7819486 GCF_015220715.1 Pygocentrus nattereri | reverse complement strand
AGTTTGATAGTTCACAGGGATCGAGGTCAGCTTTCTTAATCAGCCGTCTAATTACTGCTAGTTTAAGAGTTTTTGGGATGTATCCAAGACTAAGAGAGGAGTTTATTACTGACAGAATAGGCTTGGTTATTTCTGGTAAGATTTGCTTGAGTAGACCTGTAGGAACTGGACCAAACGTACAAGAAGACAAGAGGAAACTATCGTAACCAGTTCATTTTGATGAAGTAAGGTAAACGATTCCAGCCTCTCTGTAATGATTATAATGTTCTCAGGATCTAGACTGGAATTAGAAGCCAGCAGGTTTGTAGAGTTTATATAATTTTTATAATTGTATGTTTTCTATGAGAGAGGAGAGACAGGCTGGGCTGCAGTAAGAGCTCTTCTATAGTCTATAAGGTTCTTTCCAGGCGGACTGGAACACTTCTGGTTTAGTCAGGTGCCGTTTTGGCTCTAGTTGTCTGGCCGTCGGTTTTAAAGCTCGAGTGTGATCGTCATACCAAGGGCCGAGTTTTTACTGCCGTACTATTTTACCTTTTAATGGAGCCACACTGTCTAGAGTAGATGGAAATGTATCCTCTAAGGACTTGGTCATAATATCTAACTGGGCAGGGTTAGATGGGCAGCTGACAGAAGCTGGTAATTGTGGGACGTCTCTGATCAAATTACCAGCTGTGGAGGAAGTGATAGTCGTCTTTACCTGATAACATGGTGATGAGATTAAGTAGTGGTCAGAGACGGCTGGGCTCTGGGGGAGAATGGCCAAGTTATCTGTGTCCACACCAAAGGTCAGTATTAACTCTAGAGTGTGGTTGTGGTGTGTGGGTCCCTTTAAATGCGGAATGAAACTTCGAGTCTATGACAGATATAAATGCCTTACCTAGTGGATCTGGTGGTTCATCAAAGTGGACATTAACATTTCAGACAATTATTATTTTATTTGAAAATGTTGTTAAACTTGGTAGAAACTCAGAGGATTCCTGTAAGAACTGGGAATTCCTGTAAGGCCCTGGCAGCCTGTAGATTGTAGTTTTTATTTGGTCCTCAGTCACTTATATTAAGAAAAGAACTTCAGAAGAGGAGAATTTATCTTATTTTCTGGCTCATGCCTGAAGATTTAGTATGGCGGTTAAACGAGGGCTATGCGTGTAGCTGTAGCCTGTGGGGGGCTTCATTTAGACTAAGGTATTCCTCGGGTCTAATCCACGAGGCACAGAGCATCTAAATCGTTAATAATTTCATTTACAATCACGGCTTTAGATGTAAGAGATCTAATGTTAAGCAGTCCTTTAGACCAAAGGTGCGGTCAGTGCAGCCGGTCGAACTGGTCTGATATTATTCAGGTTACTACAGCAAACTGTTCCAGGCTTTTTGATGCTTTGTTTTATTCAGGGAACAGACACAGTCTCAACTGGGAGGAACCCAAGTGGCGTCTCATGGCAGTTTGCAGTGTGAGCTTTAATATTTCTAAAATCAGTATGTTAGATTTTAGAGCTCTCGAATCAAAAAGAGAGAGAGAGAGAGAGAGAGAGAGAGAGAGAGAGAGAGAGAGAGACATAGAGAGACAGAGACAGAGAGAGAGAGACAGAGAGAGAGAGAGACAGACGCTCAGTTCAGAGAGACAGAGAAAGAGAGAGAGAGACAGAGAGACAGACGCTCAGTTCAGAGGGAGAGAGAGAGAGACAGACGCTCAGTTCAGAGAGAGAGAGAGAGAGACAGACGCTCAGTTCAGAGAGAGAGAGAGAGAGACAGACGCTCAGTTCAGACAGAGAGAGAAAGAGAGAGAGGCTCAGTTCAGAGGGAGAGAGAGAGAGACAGACGCTCAGTTCAGAGCGAGAGAGAGAGAGACAGACGCTCAGTTCAGAGAGAGAGAGAGACAGATGCTCAGTTCAGAGAGAGAGAGACAGATGCTCAGTTCAGAGAGAGAGAGAGAGAGAGAGACAGACGCTCAGTTCAGAGAGAGAGAGAGACAGATGCTCAGTTCAGAGAGAGAGAGAGAGAGAGACAGACGCTCAGTTCAGAGGGAGAGAGAGAGAGAGAGAGAGAGACAGATGCTCAGTTCAGAGAGAGAGGGAGAGAGACAGACGCTCAGTGCAGAGGGAGAGAGAGAGAGAGAGAGAGAGACAGACGCTCAGTTCAGAGAGAGAGGGAGAGAGACAGACGCTCAGTTCAGAGGGAGAGAGAGAGAGAGAGAGAGAGAGACAGACGCTCAGTTCAGAGAGAGAGAGAGAGAGAGAGAGACAGACACTCAGTTCAGAGAGAGAGAGAGAGACAGACGCTCAGTTCAGAGAGAGAGAGAGAGTGAGAGAGACAGACACTCAGTTCAGAGAGAGAGAGAGAGACAGACGCTCAGTTCAGAGAGAGAGAGAGAGAGAGAGAGACAGACGCTCAGTTCAGAGAGAGAGAGAGAGAGAGACAGACGCTCAGTTCAGAGGGAGAGAGAGAGAGAGAGAGAGACAGATGCTCAGTTCAGAGAGAGAGGGAGAGAGACAGACGCTCAGTTCAGAGGGAGAGAGAGAGAGACAGACGCTCAGTTCAGAGAAAGAGAGAGAGAGAGAGAGAGACAGACACTCAGTTCAGAGAGAGAGAGAGAGACAGACGCTCAGTTCAGAGAGAGAGAGAGAGAGAGACAGGCGCTCAGTTCAGAGAGAGAGAGAAAGAGAGAGAGAGACAGACGCTCAGTTCAGAGAGAGAGAAAGAGAGAGAGAGAGAGAGACAGACGCTCAGTTCAGAGAGAGAGAAAGAGAGAGAGAGAGAGACAGACGCTCAGTTCAGAGGGAGAGAGAGAGAGACAGACGCTCAGTTCAGACAGAGAGAGAGAGACAGACACTCAGTTCAGAGAGAGAGAGAGAGAGACAGAGGCTCAGTTCAGAGAGAGAGAGAGAGAGAGAGAGACAGACACTCAGTTCAGAGGGAGAGAGAGAGAGAGAGACAGACACTCAGTTCAGAGGGAGAGAGAGAGAGACAGACGCTCAGTTCAGAGGGAGAGAGAGAGAGACAGACGCTCAGTTCAGACAGAGAGAGAGAGACAGACACTCAGTTCAGAGAGAGAGAGAGAGAGACAGAGGCTCAGTTCAGAGGGAGAGAGAGAGAGACAGACGCTCAGTTCAGAGAGAGAGAGAGAGAGAGAGACAGACGCTCAGTTCAGAGAGAGAGAGAGACAGACGCTCAGTTCAGAGCGAGAGAGAGAGAGAGACAGACGCTCAGTTCAGAGAGAGAGAGAGAGACAGACGCTCAGTTCAGAGAGAGAGAGAGAGAGAGAGACAGACACTCAGTTCAGAGGGAGAGAGAGAGAGAGACAGACGCTCAGTTCAGAGAGAGAGAGAGAGAGAGAGAGACAGACGCTCAGTTCAGAGAGAGAGAGAGAGAGACAGACACTCAGTTCAGAGAGAGAGAGAGAGAGAGACAGAGGCTCAGTTCAGAGAGAGAGAGAGAGAGAGAGACAGACACTCAGTTCAGAGAGAGAGAGAGAGAGAGACAGACGCTCAGTTCAGAGAGAGAGAGAGAGAGACAGATGCTCAGTTCAGAGGAGAGAGAGAGAGGAGAGAGAGAGACAGACGCTCAGTTCAGAGGAGAGAGAGAGAGACAGACGCTCAGTTCAGAGGGAGAGAGAGAGAGACAGACGCTCAGTTCAGAAGGGAGAGAGAGAGAGAGAGAGAGAGAGACAGACGCTCAGTTCAGAGCGAGAGAGAGAGACAGACGCTCAGTTCAGAGGGAGAGAGAGAGAGACAGACGCTCAGTTCAGAGAGAGAGAGAGAGAGAGAGACAGACGCTCAGTTCAGAGGGAGAGAGAGAGAGAGACAGACGCTCAGTTCAGAGAGAGAGAGAGAGAGAGAGAGACAGACGCTCAGTTCAGAGAGAGAGAGAGACAGACGCTCAGTTCAGAGAGAGAGAGAGAGAGACAGACGCTCAGTTCAGAGCGAGAGAGAGACAGACGCTCAGTTCAGAGAGAGAGAGAGAGAGACAGACGCTCAGTTCAGAGGGAGAGAGAGAGAGAGAGGAGACAGACGCTCAGTTCAGAGCGGAGAGAGAGAGACAGACGCTCAGTTCAGAGCGAGAGAGAGAGAGAGAGAGAGACGACGCTCAGTTCAGAGGAGAGAGAGAGAGAGACAGACGACTCAGTTCAGAGCGAGAGAGAGAGAGACAGACGCTCAGTTCAGAGTGGAGAGAGAGAGAGACAGACGCTCAGTTCAGAGCGAGAGAGAGAGAGACAAGACGCTCAGTTCAGAGCGAGAGAGAGAGAGACAGACGCTCAGTTCAGATGGAGAGAGAGAGAGAGAGAGAGACAGACGCTCAGTTCAGAGCGGAGAGAGAGAGACAGACGCTCAGTTCAGAGGGAGAGAGAGAGACAGACGCTCAGTTCAGAGAGTGAGAGAGAGAGAGAGAGAGACAGACGCTCAGATTCAGAGGGAGAGAGAGAGAGACAGACGCTCAGTTCAGAGAGAGAGAGAGACAGGACGCCTCAGTTTCAGAGAGAGAGAGAGACAGACGCTCAGTTCAGAGGGAGAGAGAGAGACAGACGCTCAGTTCAGAGAGAGGGAGAGAGACAGACGCTCAGTTCAGAGAGAGAGAGGGAGAGAGAGAGAGAGACAGACGCTCAGTTCAGAGAGAGAAAGACAGACGCTCAGTTCAGAGAGAGAGAGAGAGACAGACGCTCAGTTCAGAGAGAGAGAAGAGAGCAGACGCTCAGTTCATAGAGAGAGAGAGAGAGACAGACCTCAGTTCAGAGAGAGAGAGAGATAGACAGAACGCTCAGTTCAGAGAGAGAGAGAGAGAGACAGACGCTCAGTTCAGAGAGAGAGAGAGAGAGACAGACGCTCAGTATAGAGAGAGAGAGAGACAGACGCTCAGTTCAGAGCGCGAGAGAGAGAGAGAGAGACAGACGCTCAGTTCAGAGGGGGAGAGAGAGACAGACGCTCAGTTTAGAGGGAGAGAGAGAGAGAGAGACAGACGCTCAGTTCAGAGAGAGAGAGAGAGAGCAGACGCTCAGTTCAGAGAGAGAG
>NC_051219.1:7807470-7814286 GCF_015220715.1 Pygocentrus nattereri | reverse complement strand
GGGGGGCAGTCGTGGGCTGGAGGTTAGGGAACTGGCCCTGTGACTGGAAGGTTGCCGGTTCGATCCCCAGTGCTGACAGTCCATGACTGAGGTGTCCTTGAGCAAGACACCTAACCCCCAACTGCTCCCCGCAGTGGATAGGGCTGCCCACCGCTCTGGGCAAGTGTGCTCACTGCCCCCTAGTGTGTGTATTCACTAGTGTGTATGAAAATGTAAAATATTCATAGAAAAAGAGAAACAAGTAAACAGCTATTACTTATTTATTCAAGAAATAATGAATATTTATTTACCGTTTTTGTGCTAAAGCAGCAATAAGGCTCTAAACAAAAAAATTTGCATATTGTATATTTAACAAAGAAGAAAAAACAACTGGCATTAGAAAATAACTTGAATCAAAAATAAATGTATTATTATTATTATTATTTATTATTATTATTATAAATAAATAGATTACTGATAAATATGCTGAAGACCCTAAAGAAGTAACACAACAGGAAATAAACCATCTACAATCTGTTAGATTATATAATCAATAAAAAACACAATTTATAATTAGACTCAGGTTTGAGCACTTCAAATATAATAATCAATCAGGGGAATATCTAACTAATCGACCAAAACAGAAGAGAAAAGTCTCTTATACCGGCTATAAAGAGTTCTGCAGGGGAGGCTTGATCACACTATAATAAAAAAAATTAATAAAAATAAATAACACGTTTCAAGCATTTTATAAGGAGCTCTATACTTCTGATCAGATCCATCCCCAGATGACATTAACCACTGTTTAAACTCTATTAATCCAAAATTGAGCTCAGAAAATGCAGAAACACTGGACAAGCCAATAACTGAAGAAGAACTTTATGATGCTTTAATGCAGATGCCCAATAATGAAGCTCCCGGTCCAGATGGCTTTCCTGCAGACTTCTATAAACATTTTTGGCGCATTATATCTCTACAATTTTTTTAAATGGCAGAAGATATACAGCACAACTCAAATTCCACCTCATGTGAACACAGCCCTTATCTCAGTACTGCTTAAGCCTGGCTTAGACCCAAAACTTCCCTCTAGCTATCGGCCCGTATCACTTATTATATCACTTATTAACACAGATGTCAAAATAATCAGTAAAGCACTGGTTAACCGCATTAAAACAGGTAAGACAGGTTTTATTAAAGGACGGCACTCTTCTGATAATCTGCGCAGACTATTCAATCTGATTTCCATCAGCCAAGAGCTCGATTTAGATGTCATAATTACCTCATTAGATGTGGAAAAAGCGTTTGATAGTTACCTGGAAGTTTCTTTACTACATTGCAGAAATTTTGCTTTGGGAAATCAATCATCCAATAGATCAAGACATTATATACATCACCCATGGCTACAGTCACTACTAATGGGCTCACCTTCCAGAGCATCACACTGCAAAGCGGCACTAGACAGGGATGCCCATCGTCTCCATCTTTATTCTCAATTTTATAGAACCACTAGCAGCAGCAATCAGACTAAATAGAAACATCAAAAGGTATAATTACACAAAACACACAACATAAGATCAGCCTCTATGCAGATGATGTGCTGTCATACCTACAGGATCCATCTAACTCTCTACAAGAGACAACAGCACTCATTCTCCAAAATATCTCACTATTCAATAAACGACCAAATCTACAATTCTGCCAATCTATAAAGGTGGTCGTAATGCTGCACCTCAAACCCCATTCCCTGCCTTCACCATTGGCAACATTAAATACCTAGACATCACTATTTCCCCAGAACTCTCAGAGTTGTTTACTCTTAATTTCAAACCACTGCTGAAAACTATAGAAGATGATCTACAACGCTGGATGCACTCACCTATTTCATTACTTGGTAGAATAGCAACTATAAACTAAAAAATGTCAATCTTCCTATGTATGTATGTATGTATGTATGTATATGGACACATCCTGAAGAAAACTGTCATTCATGGTTAGAAATAGAGCAGGAAATCTGTAATGAAATACAGTGCCCTCCATAATTATTGGCACCCCTGGTTAAGATGTGTTCTTTAGCTTCTAATAAATTGAGGGTTTTTTTAAATAATATAGGACCACGATGGAAAAAAGAGCAAAATCCAACCTTTATCTCAAGTGCATTTATTCAGTAGGAAAAAAATCCCACATTAAGAAATAATTGTTTAACATCAAATAATGTGTGCCACAATTATTAGCACCCCTGATGTTAATACTTTGTACAACCCCCCTTTGCCAACAAAACAGCACCTAATCTTCTCCTATAATGTTTCACAAGATGGGAGAACACAGAAAGAGGTATCTTCGACCATTCCTCTTTGCACAATCTCTCTAAATCATCCAGCGACCTGGGTCCTCTCCTCTGCACTCTCCTCTTCAGCTCACCCCACAGGTTTTCAATGGGGTTAAGGTCTGGGGACTGAGATGGCCATGGGAGGAGCTTGATTCTGTGTGTGGTCAACCATTTCTGTGTAGATCTTGCCATATGTTTAGGGTCATTATCTTGCTGAAAGACCCAGTGACGACCCATCTTCAGCTTTCGGGCAGAAGCCACCAGATTTTGTTTTAAAATGTCCTGGTATTTCAAAGCATTCATGATGCCATGCACCCTAACAAGGTTCCCTGGGCCTTTGGAAGAAAAGCAGGCCCACAGCATCACTGATCCTCCCCCGTATTTCACAGTGGGCATGAGGTGCTTTTCTGCATACTCAGCTCTTGTGTTACGCCAGACCCACTTACAGCATTTGTTGCCAAAAAGCTCTATCTTTGTTTCATCTGACCAAAGCACACGGTCCCAGTTGAAGTCCCAGTACTGCTTAGCAAACTCCAAACGTTTACGTTTATGATTGTGAGTGAGAAAAGGTTTTTTCCGTGCATGCCTCCCAAACAGCTTGTTGGCGTGTAGATAGCGTCTGATGGTTGTTTTGGAGACTTCGTGACCCCAAGATGCTACCATTTGTTGCAGTTCCGTAACAGTGAGCTTTGGAGAACTTTTTATTTCTCTTATCATCCTCCTCACTGTGCGTGGTGGCAAAATAAACTTGCGTCCTCGTCCAGACTTGTTTACCACTGTTCCAGTTGTTTTAAACTTCTTAATAATTCCTCTGACAGTAGATACGGACAGGTGTAGGTGAGTGGCTATTTTCTTGTAGCCATTGCCTGACCTGTGAAGGTCAACACACATCTGCCTTACTTGAATGCTATGTTCCTTTGTCTTTCCCATGTTGAAGAGAAATGGCCTCTGTGTCACGTCATAATTATACCCCAGGGAAACAGGAAGTTGTGAATTGCTAATTAAATGTTCCTACATACTTTGATTAACTTCGTAAACTACTGTAGAAGTGACAGAAATTCTTTAATTACATTTATTTCCTAAGAATTGTTAGGGGTGCCAATAATTGTGGAACAGGTGATTTTATGAAGAAAAATTATTTCTTAGTCAGGGATTTTATTTTCCCCCTAAAACTCTACTTGAGTTAAAGGTTACATTTTTCTACAATTTTCAGTGTGACAGTATGTTTCCACAATAAAAACTGAATTTATTTTAAGGCTTTTGACACATCTTAACCAGGGGTGCCAATAATTATGGAGGGCACTGTATATTTATCAGACCTTCCATTCATTAATCACACAATAAAACAGCGAGCATGTTTCCGCAGTGCTGTCATATCCACAGCTCTGAGGGCCTGGTGGAAAATGCTGAACATTACCAGCTGCACATCAGCACCATCCAATTTGGCACAATCCCAGCTTCCTGCTTAATAACTCACCATTAAACTTCACTACATGGGAAAAGAAAGGGATCATCACACATCTGCATCATGTTTTTAAGGATGACACCTTTATCTCGTTCGAAGATTTGGTCTAAATCTGTATTGAAGTCTAAAGTAAATATTATAAATAACCCCCTTCAACCCCCAAACTAATCAAAGCCATTAGTGAAGCAAAAACTAACAAGAAACTGCTTTTGAATGTCTATAAACTTCTCACTGATCTGGGTAATACTGTTGTACTTCCAACTTTAAAGTGGGAGAAAGATCTCAGAATCTCTCCTGGCATCGACGTCTGGACTCAGATCTGCAGAACCACTTTTACTATGACATCTAATAGTAATTCTCCAGCTGATTCAATATAAAGTCATTCTCAGATCACATATCACACAGGATACACTGTATAAAATGGGACGTATGGGCCTGGACATATGTTCTTATTGCACGTTAGACACTCCTGATACCCATTTTCACGCTCGTGTCCACCTGAACAACAGCTCTGCCACTCGGTCACTGACTTCATCTCCCTCACTCTGAGGTCTAGCGCTCCATCATCCCCTCTGCTCTGTTCACTGGGTGACTAAACCACTTTAAACCCCCACAACCATCACACCACTTCCACTCTCACGGCCCTCACTGTAGCCAAAAAAACTATCCTTAAACACTGGAAGACCAGGAACTCCATAAACATTACACAATGGAAACAGCTACTTTAACACATGGATCACTGGAGAGATTAAGCTCTGTAGAAATGAATCAAATGGCCGTATTCAAAACTTCATGGGAACCATTTATTAAAAATATCGACCCCTGAACACCGTAATCCCCCCACTTCTGTCTCAGCCTGTTCATCAGTCCCCTCATTTCAGTCAATACTTAAATATCTGCAATAGTTCACATTTACATCAAGTACACATCAAAAAGAAAAAAAAAGAAAAACAAATGTGAATATTTGTGCATGAAACAAACTGAGTTGTTAAAGACAATTAAAGATAATAGTAATAATCATAATAATTGTACTACTGCTACTAATTAAGATTAAGTGACCCTTATTAGTCCCCCAACGGGAAAATTTCACCTCCGCATTTATCCCATCCATGAAGTGAAACACCACATACACACTAGTGAGCACACACACTAGGGGGCAGTGAGCACACTTGCTCAGAGCGGTGGGCAGCCCAATCCACAGAGCCCAGGGAGCAGTTGGGGGTTAGGTGTCTTGCTCAAGGACACCTCAGTCATGTGCTGTCGGCTCTGGGGATCGAACCGGCGACCTTCCGGTCACAAGGCTGGATCCCTAACCTCCAGCCCACAACTGCCCCAGCATAATAATAATTATTATGATGATGATGATTATTATTTATAATTATTATTATTATTATTATTATTTCTATTACTTAACTTTTCTCCAGAATTAAGATTCACAGCTGTAGTTCTTCTTTGCTGTTTCACTGAGACACTGCAGTTCAAACAGGCTGCAATAAAAGGGTCACATGACTGAAGCGGGTGGAAGGAAGCGGATGGAAGGAAGCGGGTGGAGGGAAGCGGGTGGAGGGAAGCGGGTGGAAGGCCCGCTCACTTGGGTTTTCATCAATTAATTTTTAGCACAATAATCTTGTTTATGGCAGTAATTCTGGAGGCGATGATCGTTTGTCTAAATTTAGACTATCGCCCAAGCCGGGTGTTCTCCACTCTCATTAGAGGAGAGTCAGCAATAAAGAAGGTTTTACAGCTTTGCTCCTGTTTACTGGGGGTTCCAATATTAGTGGAGGCCACAGTAACAGTAGAACAGTGGACGTACTTTATTACATACACACTGGTATAAACTCTCACTGCAGCTGTTCCACCTTCCTGTGGTTTAGTTCATTCTACTGACTCTGCCCACATCATAAACACCACAGCCAGTGCGTTCTGCTCTCTTCACACTGACCAGTTCTGTTTATTTCATGTTTTATTCTTTCCAGTCGTCCTTATTTTAACACTATATAACTGCGGTCAGTAGGGGGAGCTGTGCTCTCACTGCTCAGCCTCAAACTCTGCTTACAAGTTCAGCCATTGACCCACGGCTGCTGAGTGCAGATGTTTTATAGGCTTCCTGCTGAAACATCTGCATGAATTACGGCGTTGGTACATGGATATGATATTTATATGAAGGTAAAATGAGGCGGTCAGGGCTGTTTTAATGATGGACGAACACTCCTGAAGCTCTACCAGCTCTGCGTGGTGGAGAATAAGTAGGTTAGAAGGCAGGTTAGTTGGGATTCTTGTGAAATGTGTGATGAACCACGTAGGGTAGATTTCCCATGATGCCCTGTGACAATAAGGAGGCCAGAATATTACACTACTTTATTATAGAAACCCTTTGGACTGAGTTACAGATCATATTATTAACAGGTGGTCAGTGTCTGTACTGGACTACAGCTTAAAGCCTCCCTCTCAGCCTGTTAGTCTCACTAGTTCATCCCGTCTGTTCCCTGAACCAGGTTTACGGAGTTACTCTGAAATAGTTTGGGCATGTTTATGTTCCTCATTGATGAAGTGGGGAATATTTTCTTTAATTATCATGTAAATATTGTCTTTATTATGCTTCACACACACAGTGTGAGAATATGACCAGTAACTAATTCTACAAACAGCTGCTCCCTAGAAAACGGATCAGCACCTGCAGATGTTCTCTTCACCTGTGCATGTCTTCATTTTTAATCTTCTCTGTTTACAGAAAGGCCAGAAAAGGAGGAACTGAAAAGAGGTAAAGTGGAGTTTTTATTTCTTACTGTTTCCATTTCTTTAACCAGAGAATCTGAAGTTTATCTGATATCATGTGGTCCACTGAGATCAGCGTAGAGCTGAAGGAGATCCACACGTGTAAACAGTGAAGCAGCAGAGGATCCATTAGCAGTCAGACCTGTTACAGAGCTCCACCCTGAAATGGGTGGAGATGTGGGAGAGAGTCACACTGAACATGAGCAGAGGAACATTCACAGTGTGAAAATAAACCTTTTACGGAGGAGTTACTGTAGTACAGTGAGGAGGT
>NC_051219.1:7742020-7804870 GCF_015220715.1 Pygocentrus nattereri | reverse complement strand
TCTCCCCTCTCTCTTTGCTTTTCTCTCTCTCCCCCTCTCTTTGCTTTTCTCTCTCTCCCCCTCTCTCTTTGCTTTTCTCTCTCTCCCCCTCTCTCTTTGCTTTTCTCTCTCTCTCCCCTCTCTCTTTGCTTTTCTCTCTCTCTCCCCCTCTCTCTTTGCTTCTCTCTCTCTCCCCTCTCTCTTTGCTTTTCTCTCTCTCCCCCTCTCTCTTTGCTTTTCTCTCTCTCCCCCTCTCTGTTTGCTTTTCTCTCTCTCCCCTCTCTCTTTGCTTTTCTCTCTCTCTCCCCCTCTCTCTTTGCTTTTCTCTCTCTCCCCCTCTCTCTTTGCTTTTCTCTCTCTCTCCCCTCTCTCTTTGCTTTTCTCTCTCTCTCCCCTCTCTCTTTGCTTTTCTCTCTCTCCCCTCTGCTCTTTGCTTTTTCTCTCTCTCCCCCCTCTCTCTTTGCTTTTCTCTCTCTCCCCTCTCTCTTTGCTTTTCTCTCTCTCCCCCTCTCTCTTTGCTTTTCTCTCTCTCCCCCTCTCTCTTTGCTTTTCTCTCTCTCCCCCTCTCTTTGCTTTTCTCTCTCTCCCCCTCTCTCTTTGCTTTTCTCTCTCCCCCTCTCTCTTTGCTTTTCTCTCTCTCCCCCTCTCTCTTTGCTTTTCTCTCTCTCCCCCTCTCTCTTTGCTTTTCTCTCTCTCCCCTCTGCTCTTTGCTTTTCTCTCTCTCCCTCTCTCTCTTTGCTTTTTCTCCCCTCTCCCCTCTCTCTTTGCTTTTCTCTCTCTCTCTCTCCCCCTCTCTCTTTGCTTTTCTCTCTCTCTCCCCTCTCTCTTTGCTTTTCTCTCTCTCTCCCCCTCTCTCTTTGCTTTTCTCTCTCTCCCCTCTCTCTTTGCTTTTCTCTCTCTCCCCCTCTCTCTTTGCTTTTCTCTCTCTCCCCCTCTCTCTTTGCTTTTCTCTCTCTCCCCCTCTCTCTTTGCTTTTCTCTCTCTCTTTGCTTTTCTCTCTCTCCCCTCTCTCTTTGCTTTTCCTCTCTCTCTCCCTCTCTCTTTGCTTTTCTCTCTCTCCCCCCTCTCTCGTTGCTTTTCTCTCTCCCCCTCTCTTTGCTTTTCTCTCTCTCTCCCCCTTTCTCTTTGCTTTTCTCTCTCTCCCCCCTCTCTCTTTGCTTTTCTCTCTCTCCCCTCTCTCTTTGCTTTTCTCTCTCTCCCTCTGTCTTTGCTTTCTCTCTCTCCCCCTCTCTCTTTGCTTTTCTCTCTCTCCCACTCTCTCTTTGCTTTTCTCTCTCTCCCCCTCTCTCTTTGCTTTTCTCTCTCTCCCCCTCTCTCTTTGCTTTTCTCTCTCCCCTCTCTCTTTGCTTTCTCTCTCCCCTCTCTTTGCTTTTTTTCTCTCTCTCCCCTCTCTTTGCTTTCTCTCTCTCCCCCTCTCTCTTTGCTTTTCTCTCTCTCCCCCTCTCTCTTTGCTTTTCTCTCTCCCCCTCTCTTGCTTTCTCTCTCTCCCCCTCTGTCTTTGCTTTTCTCTCTCTCTCCCCTCTCTCTTTGCTTTTCTCTCTCTCCCCCTCTCTCTTTGCTTTTCTCTCTCTCTCCCCTCTCTCTTTGCTTTTCTCTCTCTCCCCCTCTCTCTTTGCTTTTCTCTCTCTCTCCCCTCTCTCTTTGCTTTTCTCTCTCTCTCCCCTTTCTCTTTGCTTTTCTCTCTCTCCCCTCTCTCTTTGCTTTTCTCTCTCTCCCCCTCTCTTTGCTTTTCTCTCTCTCCCCTCTCTCTTTGCTTTTCTCTCTCCCCCTCTCTCTTTGCTTTTCTCTCTCTCCCCTCTCTCTTTGCTTTCTCTCTCTCTCCCCTCTCTCTTTGCTTTTCTCTCTCTCCCCTCTCTCTTTGCTTTTCTCTCTCTCCCCTCTCTCTTTGCTTTTCTCTCTCTCCCCCCTCTCTCTTTGCTTTTCTCTCTCTCCCCTCTCTCTTTGCTTTTCACTCTCTCTCCCCTCTCTCTTTGCTTTTCTCTCTCTCTCCCCCTCTCTCTTTGCTTTTCTCTCTCTCCCCTCTCTCTTTGCTTTTCTCTCTCTCCCCTCTCTCTTTGCTTTTCTCTCTCTCCCCCTTTCTCTTTGCTTTTCTCTCTCTCCCCTCTGTCCTTGCTTTTCTCTCTCTCCCCCTCTCTCTTTGCTTTTCTGTCTCCCCCTCTCTCTTTGCTTTTCTCTCTCTCTCCCCTCTCTCTTTGCTTTTCTCTCTCTTTGCTTTTCTCTCTCTCCCCCTCTCTCTTTGCTTTTCTCTCTCTCCCCCTCTCTCTTTGCTTTTCTCTCTCCCCCTCTCTTTGCTTTTCTCTCTCTCCCCCTCTCTCTTTGCTTTTTTCTCTCTCTCCCCCTCTCTCTTTGCTTTCTCTCTCCCCCTCTCTTTGCTTTTCTCTCTCTCCCCCTCACTCTTTGCTTTTCTCTCTCTCTCCCCCTCTCTCTTTGCTTTTCTCTCTCTCCCCCTCTCTCTTTGCTTTTCTCTCTCTCTCCCCTCTCTCTTTGCTTTTCTCTCTCTCCCTCTCTCTTTGCTTTTCTCTCTCTCTCCCCCTCTCTCTTTGCTTTTCTCTCTCTCCCCCTCTCTCTTTGCTTTTCTCTCTCTCCCCTCTCTCTTTGCTTTTCTCTCTCTCTCCCCTCTCTCTTTGCTTTTCTCTCTCTCCCCTCTCTCTTTGCTTTTCTCTCTCTCCCCCTTTCTCTTTGCTTTTCTCTCTCTGCCCTCTCTCTTTGCTTTTCTCTCTCTCCCCTCTCTCTTTGCTTTTCTCTCTCTCCCCCCTCTCTCTTTGCTTTTCTCTCTCTCCCCCTCTCTTTGCTTTTCTCTCTCTCCCCCTCTCTCTTTGCTTTTCTCTCTCTCCCCCTCTCTCTTTGCTTTTCTCTCTCTCCCCCTCTCTCTTTGCTTTTCTCTCTCTCCCCTCTCTCTTTGCTTTTCTCTCTCTCCCCCTCTCTTTGCTTTTCTCTCTCTCCCCCTCTCTCTTTGCTTTTCTCTCTCTCCCCTCTCTCTTTGCTTTTCTCTCTCCCCCTCTCTCTTTGCTTTTCTCTCTCTCCCTCTCTCTTTGCTTTTCTCTCTCTCCCCCTCTCTTTGCTTTTCTCTCTCTCCCCCTCTCTCTTTGCTTTTCTCTCTCTCCCCTCTCTCTTTGCTTTTCTCTCTCTCCCCCTTTCTCTTTGCTTTTCTCTCTCTCCCCTTTCTCTTTGCTTTTCTCTCTCTCCCCTCTCTCTTTGCTTTTCTCTCTCCCCCTCTCTCTTTGCTTTTCTCTCTCTCCCCCTCTCTCTTTGCATTTCTCTCTCTCCCTCTCTCTTTGCTTTTCTCTCTCTCCCCTCTCTCTTTGCTTTTCTCTCTCTCCCCTCTCTTTGCTTTTCTCTCTCTCCCCTCTCTTTGCTTTTCTCTCTCCCCCTCTCTCTTTGCTTTTCTCTCTCTCCCCTCTCTCTTTGCTTTTCTCTCTCTCTCCCCTCTCTTTGCTTTTCTCTCTCCCCTCTCTCTTTGCTTTTCTCTCTCTCTCCCTCTCTCTTTGCATTTCTCTCTCTCCCTCTCTCTTTGCTTTTCTCTCTCTCCCCTCTCTCTTTGCTTTTCTCTCTCTCCCCTCTCTTTGCTTTTCTCTCTCCCCCTCTCTCTTTGCTTTTCTCTCTCTCCCCTCTCTCTTTGCTTTTCTCTCTCTCCCCTCTCTCTTTGCTTTTCTCTCTCCCCTCTCTCTGTGCTTTTCTCTCTCTCTCCCCCTCTCTCTTTGCTTTTCTCTCTCTCCCCCTCTCTCTTTGCTTTTCTCTCTCTCTCCCCTCTCTCTTTGCTTTTCTCTCTCTCCCCTCTCTCTTTGCTTTTCTCTCTCTCTCCCTCTCTCTTTGCTTTTCTCTCTCTCCCCTCTCTCTTTGCTTTTCTCTCTCTCTCCCCCTTTCTCTTTGCTTTTCTCTCTCTCCCCTCTCTCTTTGCTTTTCTCTCTCTCTCCCCTCTCTCTTTGCTTTTCTCTCTCTCCCCCCTCTCTCGTTGCTTTTCTCTCTCCCCCTCTCTTTGCTTTTCTCTCTCTCTCCCCCTTTCTCTTTGCTTTTCTCTCTCTCCCCTCTCTCTTTGCTTTTCTCTCTCTCTCCCCTCTCTCTTTGCTTTTCTCTCTCTCCCCCCTCTCTCGTTGCTTTTCTCTCTCCCCCTCTCTTTGCTTTTCTCTCTCTCTCCCCCTCTCTCTTTGCTTTTCTCTCTCTCCCCCTTTCTCTTTGCTTTTCTCTCTCTCCCCTCTCTCTTTGCTTTTCTCTCTCTCCCCTCTGTCTTTGCTTTTCTCTCTCTCCCCCTCTCTCTTTGCTTTTCTCTCTCTCCCCCCTCTCTCTTTGCTTTTCTCTCTCTCCCCCTCTCTCTTTGCTTTTCTCTCTCTCCCCCTCTCTCTTTGCTTTTCTCTCTCCCCCTCTCTCTTTGCTTTTCTCTCTCCCCCTCTCTTTGCTTTTCTCTCTCTCCCCCTCTCTCTTTGCTTTTCTCTCTCTCCCCCTCTCTCTTTGCTTTTCTCTCTCCCCCTCTCTTTGCTTTTCTCTCTCTCCCCCTCTGTCTTTGCTTTTCTCTCTCTCTCCCCCTCTCTCTTTGCTTTTCTCTCTCTCCCCCTCTCTCTTTGCTTTTCTCTCTCTCTCCCCTCTCTCTTTGCTTTTCTCTCTCTCCCCCTCTCTCTTTGCTTTTCTCTCTCTCTCCCCTCTCTCTTTGCTTTTCTCTCTCTCCCCCTTTCTCTTTGCTTTTCTCTCTCTCCCCTCTCTCTTTGCTTTTCTCTCTCTCCCCCTCTCTTTGCTTTTCTCTCTCTCCCCTCTCTCTTTGCTTTTCTCTCTCCCCCTCTCTCTTTGCTTTTCTCTCTCTCCCCTCTCTCTTTGCTTTTCTCTCTCTCCCCCTTTCTCTTTGCTTTTCTCTCTCTCCCCTCTCTCTTTGCTTTTCTCTCTCTCCCCTCTCTCTTTGCTTTTCTCTCTCTCCCCCCTCTCTCTTTGCTTTTCTCTCTCTCCCCCTCTCTTTGCTTTTCACTCTCTCTCCCCTCTCTCTTTGCTTTTCTCTCTCTCCCCCTCTCTCTTTGCTTTTCTCTCTCTCCCCTCTCTCTTTGCTTTTCTCTCTCTCCCCTCTCTCTTTGCTTTTGTTAGACGGGTCAAAAAAAAGTGTTATTTTCTTGATTGATCTTTAAAATACATTTTGGATTTGTGTTGGTGTATTTATGTTTTGAGTGTTTGGTTTTACTTAAATTTTTCGTGTGGTGTGCTGTGTAATTTTGGGTGTTTTTGATTTCTTTTGGGGCCGTCTGACTATCTCCACCTGAACCTAATAACTGTCTCTTTAATCAGCCTGTCAGCGTGGAAAGAGAGCGCGGGTGCTCGGGGACTCTTATTTTAAAAGCGGACTTTTACAGGCGGGGAGAGAGATCCGGGGAGAGAGATCCGTGGCACAGGTGTGCTGCGGGTGTGGATAGTGCAGCAGAGGCGGAAGCAGCCGGGAGCGTGGCTAGAACGCCAGCAGGATTCGGCGCAGCATTAGCCGGCAGTAGGGGCTTGGTCCGAGTGGCGTGTGAGTGCAGCGGCTGGCAGCAGATTCAGGAGGAACTGCTGGAGTGTGTGCATGCGGTGACGTCAGCGGCGGCTCAAAGGGAATGCTGGATAGAAGACCGAGGGTCATCCTATACACCACAGGCGTGTTGCTGCAATGTCTGGGTAGTGGTTTCGATCACTACCCGGAACTGTGTGAGTACGAGCAGCTGTTTTACAGGTGGTGTATATTTTAAGGAACCAGGAGTGCTGGACTGCCATTGCTTTTATTAATTAACTCTAAATACTCTGACTACACTCGGAAACCCTCTCTGTAGCCACTAGGCTAATTTAAACCCAAGCTTGAGTACACAAAGGACATATTACTGGTCAGTCTTTTCTTTTATTTTGTCCTAGAGCGGCGTGGTGAGACTCAAGGGAGCCGTGTCTACATTCCCCTGGTCGTTATGGACTTCTTTTATTGAAACAGTGAACCGGACTTTCCTTCCTTTTAGTTCCTGTGTATTCTTGGTTCCCTTTTGTGTTTTTTTTGGTTTATTTGGTATTATTTTTTTGTTTTGCGTTTTTGTTTATTTATTTTCCTGTTGTTTTGCTTTCGTTCCCATTAATCTACCGCAACGACCTAGCTTTTAGTGTGTATATATTTGCTCAAAGTATAAAATAAAACATTGCTTGTTTGAGTATGCTGTCTCCTGTTGGGATCACTGGCTCATACTCTGTTCCCTCCCAAACGAATTTATTATTTCTTTACTAGTGTGGGTGAGTCGTGTGGAGTTTGGGTTAGATTGGGTTCTGGTTGTACATCTTTCTCTATCTCAATGGTTCCTAGGAGTAGTAAATTTTAATAGTAGGTTTTAAGTGTTCTAGATTGTTTTAAAATTCTATTCCTAGGGGCTATGTGATATGTTGGAAGTCCCTGGTTATTTTAGGAATACATACGTGGTTTAACACTACCTTATATTTAACTAACCCACGCGACACCCGCCCCTTTTCTGGCGTAGTCGGCAGGATTGGGAGTGAAAGAGTGCCAGTTTTCCCAAAGGATAACAGAAAAAAAAAATTTTTCATAATGATGATGCCGGTGTTTCCAGGTGCCCCTTGGGTACCTAAGTTTAAAGGACCTGATGGTGATTTTATGTACTCTGATTGGAAAGAACAGGTACAAGGTTTGTTGGAGGTACAAGATCTTACAGAACCTAGGAAGGTGCAGATTTTAATGGGTGCTCTATCGGGAGAAGCAAAGCGAGAAGTAAATGTGTTAGAAGCTGGGGATAGAGATACAGCAGTGAAAATTTTCAAACACTTGGATAACTTGTATGCAGCTGAAGTACCACTTCCTGTCCTAAGAACACAATTCTTTAGTTGTAGACAGAGGCCAGGTGAGACTTTTAAAGCTTTTGTGTTACGATTGAGGGAACTTTTCTGCAGACTGCAGAGGCGAAACCCGGAGGGAGCCCTCACTGAAACACAGTTGAAAGACCAGCTGTTGTTGGGGCTAGAAGATGGACCGTTCAGACGGGCTTTGCAGACTTTTGCTCGGAGAATGCCTGCAGGGACCTTCGCAGACCTACACCAAGAAGCCTTACTATTGGAAACCGAATATGGGCCCAACAGGTATGATATGTCATGTTCAGTGATCCGTGAGACCAGTGCATCTCATTCGCGTCCACAACAGGCGGATTGGAGGGCGGAGCTGAAACAAGAGTTGCTGCAAGAAATGCGTGGCCAAATGCGCGAATTGACCCAAGAGGTAATCAAAGAGCTGAAACCTTTGTGGTGTGAACCCAGCCCTAATGTTCCGCCTACTAGGGCTACTACCAGCCGAAACCGGGATCCGACACAACCAAATCAATGGGATGCTGATGGTAAGCCTATTTGTCGTCGTTGCAAGCAACCTGGACATTTTGCTAGGAACTGCAGGGGAACTGCTGTTGTAGGGCCGCATTTAAACTAAATTGCCCTGCTGCAGAGGTCCAAGCAGTGGGGCCCTTGGCTGAGACAGACCATAATAGGACCACAGAGACTTTTATTGGAAATTGCCCTATAGTAGAAATTCTGGTGGAAAATGTAAAATGTACAGGACTTTTAGATACTGGTTCTCAGGTTACCCTGATGCAACACCAAATGCTGAAGTATTTCCCTCAGTATCAGATGGGTAGAGCCCCTATTTTAACACTAAAAGCTGCTAATGGACTTGAAATACCCTATGTTGGCTATGCTGTTCTGAACTTCGAAGTCGCTGGAGTTCAGATCCCAGAACGGGGCGTTGTGATCGTTAAAGATGAGTGTTCTACTTACCCAATGATTATTGGCATGAATGTCCTGTCTGCATGCTGGAATGATCTCTTCCAGGAACGAGAGTGGCTGAGGTGGAAAGGAACCTCCCCCAGGAATGACAGAAAACTGTGGCAGCAAACACTTGCGACCTGCCAACGGATTGCTGCCCAAGAGCAGCGAGATGGCTTTGTGGGTCATGTCTGGTCTGCTAGCCGGCGTAGGATCTGTGTTCCCCCAGAAAGTGAAATGATCGTGTGGGGACGTGTCCGGGGGAACAGGAGGGGCCAAGAATACTGTGGCCTAGTGGAGCCAGTGTTGGATGGAGGTGCTTTGACTGTGGCACGGACAGTAGCGAGGGTAAAGTATGGACGAATCCCTGTCCGCCTGTGTAATGTTCACCCGTATCCTATGTTTATAGGAAAGTTTCAGAAGCTGGGCAAACTGTATGAAGTGCAACAAGCTGATGTCCATGGACAATATGATCTCCAGCTGGACGTTAAGTCAGAAGGCGTGGTGGAAGTGAGTGTAATCGAGACTGTTCCTGTGGGGAAGGGTACCCCCACATTTGAGGTGAGCCAGTTTGCTACCCGTTCGGATCTAACAGATCAGCAGCAGGTTGAATTAGGTCACTTACTCCAAAAGTGGACGAGTGTGTTTGCTCAGAACGAGGAAGACTTTGGATGCACCGATGCTATCCATCATAGCATACCTACAGGTGGGGCCCTTCCTATTAGAGAGAGGTTCCGACCTCTACCCCCTAAGATGTACCAAGAGATGCGAACATTGCTTGCCGATATGCTGAACAGTGGTGTAATTTCTGAGAGTTCTAGCCCTTGGGCTGCCCCAGTCGTGATGGTCAGGAAAAAGGATGGAAATTGGCGATTTTGTGTAGATTACAGAAAATTGAATTCTGTCACTCTTAAGGATGCTTTTCCCATGCCCAGGATTGAAGAGACCTTGACTACCTTAACCCAAGCACAGTGGTTTAGCACTCTTGACCTGGCTAGTGGCTATTGGCAGGTGGGTGTACATCCAGATGATCAACCAAAGACTGCATTTGCTACACCATTAGGATTATTCCAGTTCCGTAGGATGCCTTTCGGATTGTGCAACGCGCCAGCTACCTTCCAGAGACTAATGCAGTATTGCCTGAGAGGCCAAGTAGCTGAATTTCTGTTTGTTTATTTAGATGATATAATTGTGTATTCTGCTGACTTCTCTCTGCATTTACAACACCTGGAACAAGTGTTTGAACGCCTCAGTCGGTACGGATTGAAGCTGAGGCCAGACAAGTGCAACCTGCTCCAGAAGCAAGTTAAGTTCCTGGGACATGTGGTGGATGGGTGCGGTGTACGTCCCGACCCGGAGAAAATTGCTGCTGTCCAAGAGTGGGCGGTTCCTACAACCATCAAGGAGGTGAGGGCATTTTTGGGACTTGCTGGCTATTATAGACGCTTCATTGATGGGTTTGCTAAGCTGGCACGGCCGTTGAATTCACTGTTGGTAGGTATGCCAGTGGACAGAAAGACCTTCCATCGCCAAATCAGTTGGACACCTGCATGCCAAAGCGCCTTTGAACAGTTGAAACAGCATCTTACTGAAGCTCCTATCTTGGCTTATGCAAACTTTTCAGAACCTTTTATTGTATACACTGATGCCAGTAATCAAGGATTGGGGGCAGTTTTGTCTCAGATGCAGGATGGCCGTGAACGTGTCATTGCATATGCTAGTCGGAGCCTTCACCCAAGTGAGAAAAATGATGCCAATTATAGCTCTTTTAAATTGGAATTGTTGGCGCTGAAGTGGGCAGTTACTGAGAAATTCCGTGGTTATCTCACAGGAGCCAAGTTCACCGTCATGACCGATAACAACCCGGTGGCTCATTTGCAGACTGCTAAGCTGGGGGCCACTGAGCAACGGTGGGTAGCCCAATTGGCCAGCTTTGATTTCGAGGTGAAGTACCGGGCGGGTCGTGAAAATGGAAATGCTGACGCACTATCTAGATTCCCTTGTGTTAAGGTTCCCCCAAGTGTAGGGGTGATGGCAGCTGGACTGCAGGAGGCCTCTGGCGAAACAGAGATGCCCGTGGAAGCTGTGGACTGGCAGCATGCCCAGGAGCAGGATGATGGTGTGCGTACCCTGAAATGGTATGTAGAACAAGGGGTTTTCCCCACGGCTGCTGGGAGGAAGGCTCTGCCAAGAGTGTCACAACAGTTGCTCCACCAGAGACGAAAGTTGCAAAGTAAGGATGGACTCTTGTACAGGATTGTTATTGACCCCTTCGCGAATGAGCCCTATTCCCAGATTGTCTGCCCAGTACAGTGGCGGAAAGAGGTTTGGTTGCGGTACCATGAGGCTACAGGACACTCTGGGGTTGAGAAGACCCTGCTTCGCATAAGGCGGCATTTCTATTGGCCCCAAATGGAGGAAGAGGTGAGAGGGTTCCAGTCTGGGTGTGTCTCTTGTGGTTTGCAGAAAGGTAATATGGAGCTTAAGGCCCCTTTGCACCCCATTTCTGTGTCTTTTCCCTTAGAGGTGATAGCACTAGACTTTCTGTCCTTAGGTAGGCCAACAGATACTTACCAGAATATCTTGGTAGCAGTAGACATGTTTACTCGCTATGCATGGGCGATCCCCACAAGAGACCAAACAGCTAAGACTACGGTAAAAGCTTTGTGGCTGCATGTGATCCAGACATTTGGGTGTCCACTAAGATTTCATTCTGATAGAGGGCCTAATTTCGAGTCTGCACTTTTCCAGCAGCTATGCGAGGCTTATGGTATAACCCGAAGTAGGACCACGTCATATCATCCGGCTGGGAATGGTAGAGTAGAGCGCATGAACCAGACCCTGCTCCATATGTTACGTACACTAGAGGTGCAGAAGCAGGACAGGTGGCCAGAGTTTCTCCCTGAGTTGCTTCAAGCTTATAATAATACTGTCCATAGTGCTACTGGTTTTACCCCGTCTTATTTGATGTTTGGTAGGGTAGTTCGTACCCCAGTAGACACAGGCCTGGGTGTAGGACAGGGACAGCCAAGGAAGAGCTTGAGTGGGTGGGTACAGGATCACCACCAGAAATTGACCTGGGCATATTCTGTAGCTAAACGGAGAATGGATGAGGCAGCAAGTCAGTCTAAGCAGCAGTTTGATCGCCGTGCTAAGGCAACCCCTCTACTTCCAGGACAGAGAGTTTGGGTACGGGACAGGAATAGACAAGGGCGAGGGAAGCTGTGTGGTTGGTGGAGTCCCACTCCTTATGTTATAGTTGAGTCAATTGGAGAGACTGGGGTAGTATGTAAGGTGAGGCCGGAACAGGGAGGACCAGAGAAAACACTCCATAGGAATGCCTTAAAACAGTGTTTGTCTAAGCCCAGTGGTCCTCAACAGAGCCAGCAGGAGGAAAGGGAAACGGGGGCTGACGGCGGGTTTATTCCTTATAGTGTTTGGACTGCAACCCCGAATGTACCTGATGAGGTTTTGGCCAATGTTCCTGTTCGCCGTTCCACTCGTGCTAATTTTGGACAGAGACCGGTACGTTA
The DNA here is from genome assembly GCF_015220715.1 of Pygocentrus nattereri. Taxonomy (NCBI): domain Eukaryota; kingdom Metazoa; phylum Chordata; class Actinopteri; order Characiformes; family Serrasalmidae; genus Pygocentrus; species Pygocentrus nattereri. Next base: position 7,793,612 of record NC_051219.1, on the reverse strand, counting down.
TAGAGAGGATTCTTAATTATAGCAGGGACTGCTTATGTTTTAGCGTGGGGGGGTGTTAGACGGGTCAAAAAAGTGTTATTTTCTTGATTGATCTTTAAAATACATTTTGGATTTGTGTTGGTGTATTTATGTTTTGAGTGTTTGGTTTTACTTAAATTTTTCGTGTGCTGTGTAATTTTGGGTGTTTTTGATTTCTTTTGGGGCCGTCTGACTATCTCCACCTGAACCTAATAACTGTCTCTTTAATCAGCCTGTCAGCGTGGAAAGAGAGCGCGGGTGCTCGGGGACTCTTATTTTAAAAGCGGACTTTTACAGGCGGGGAGAGAGATCCGGGGAGAGAGATCCGGGGAGAGAGATCCGGGGAGAGAGATCCGGGGAGAGAGATCCGGGGAGAGAGATCCGTGGCACAGGTGTGCTGCGGGTGTGGATAGTGCAGCAGAGGCGGAAGCAGCCGGGAGCGTGGCTAGAACGCCAGCAGGATTCGGCGCAGCATTAGCCGGCAGTAGGGGCTTGGTCCGAGTGGCGTGTGAGTGCAGCGGCTGGCAGCAGATTCAGGAGGAACTGCTGGAGTGTGTGCATGCGGTGACGTCAGCGGCGGCTCAAAGGGAATGCTGGATAGAAGACCGAGGGTCATCCTATACACCACAGGCGTGTTGCTGCAATTTCTGGGTAGTGGTTTCGATCACTACCCGGAACTGTGTGAGTACGAGCAGCTGTTTTACAGGTGGTGTATATTTTAAGGAACCAGGAGTGCTGGACTGCCATTGCTTTTATTAATTAACTCTAAATACTCTGACTACACTCGGAAACCCTCTCTGTAGCCACTAGGCTAATTTAAACCCAAGCTTGAGTACACAAAGGACATATTACTGGTCAGTCTTTTCTTTTATTTTGTCCTAGAGCGGCGTGGTGAGACTCAAGGGAGCCGTGTCTACATTCCCCTGGTCGTTATGGACTTCTTTTATTGAAACAGTGAACCGGACTTTCCTTCCTTTTAGTTCCTGTGTATTCTTGGTTCCCTTTTGTGTTTTTTTTGGTTTATTTGGTATTATTCTTTTGTTTTGCGTTTTTGTTTATTTATTTTCCTGTTGTTTTGCTTTCGTTCCCATTAATCTACCGCAACGACCTAGCTTTTAGTGTGTATATATTTGCTCAAAGTATAAAATAAAACATTGCTTGTTTGAGTATGCTGTCTCCTGTTGGGATCACTGGCTCATACTCTGTTCCCTCCCAAACGAATTTATTATTTCTTTACTAGTGTGGGTGAGTCGTGTGGGGTTAGATTGGGTTCTGGTTGTACATCTTTCTCTATCTCAATGGTTCCTAGGAGTAGTAAATTTTAATAGTAGGTTTTAAGTGTTCTAGATTGTTTTAAAATTCTATTCCTAGGGGCTATGTGATATGTTGGAAGTCCCTGGTTATTTTAGGAATACATACGTGGTTTAACACTACCTTATATTTAACTAACCCACGCGACACTTTTCTCTCTCTCCCCCTTTCTCTTTGCTTTTCTCTCTCTCCCCTCTGTCCTTGCTTTTCTCTCTCTCCCCCTCTCTCTTTGCTTTTCTGTCTCCCCCTCTCTCTTTGCTTTTCTCTCTCTCTCCCCTCTCTCTTTGCTTTTCTCTCTCTCCCCCTCTCTCTTTGCTTTTCTCTCTCTCCCCCTCTCTCTTTGCTTTTCTCTCTCTCCCCCTCTCTCTTTGCTTTTCTCTCTCCCCCTCTCTTTGCTTTTCTCTCTCTCCCCCTCTGTCTTTGCTTTTCTCTCTCTCTCCCCCTCTCTCTTTGCTTTTCTCTCTCTCCCCCTCTCTCTTTGCTTTTCTCTCTCTCTCCCCTCTCTCTTTGCTTTTCTCTCTCTCCCCTCTCTCTTTGCTTTTCTCTCTCTCCCCTCTCTCTTTGCTTTTCTCTCTCTCCCCCTCTCTCTTTGCTTTTCTCTCTCTCCCCTCTCTCTTTGCTTTTCTCTCTCTCCCCTCTCTCTTTGCTTTTCTCTCTCTCCCCTCTCTCTTTGCTTTTCTCTCTCTCCCCCTCTCTTTGCTTTTCTCTCTCCCCCTCTCTCTTTGCTTTTCTCTCTCTCCCCCTTTCTCTTTGCTTTTCTCTCTCTCCCCCTTTCTCTTTGCTTTTCTCTCTCTCCCCTCTCTCTTTGCTTTTCTCTCTCTCCCCTCTCTCTTTGCTTTTCTCTCTCTCTCCCCTCTCTCTTTGCTTTTCTCTCTCTCTCCCCCTTTCTCTTTGCTTTTCTCTCTCTCCCCCTTTCTCTTTGCTTTTCTCTCTCTCCCCTCTCTCTTTGCTTTTCTCTCTCTCCCCCTCTCTCTTTGCTTTTCTCTCTCTCTCCCCTCTCTCTTTGCTTTTCTCTCTCTCTCCCCTCTCTCTTTGCTTTTCTCTCTCTCTCCCTCTCTTTGCTTTTCTCTCTCTCTCCCCCTTTCTCTTTGCTTTTCTCTCTCTCCCCTCTCTCTTTGCTTTTCTCTCTCTCTCCCCTCTCTCTTTGCTTTTCTCTCTCTCCCCCCTCTCTCATTGCTTTTCTCTCTCCCCCTCTCTTTGCTTTTCTCTCTCCCCCTCTCTTTGCTTTTCTCTCTCTCTCCCCCTTTCTCTTTGCTTTTCTCTCTCTCCCCTCTCTCTTTGCTTTTCTCTCTCTCTCCCCTCTCTCTTTGCTTTTCTCTCTCTCCCCCCTCTCTCGTTGCTTTTCTCTCTCCCCCTCTCTTTGCTTTTCTCTCTCTCCCCCTCTCTCTTTGCTTTTCTCTCTCTCCCCCTCTCTCTTTGCTTTTCTCTCTCTCCCCCTTTCTCTTTGCTTTTCTCTCTCTCCCCCTTTCTCTTTGCTTTTCTCTCTCTCTCCCCCTCTCTCTTTGCTTTTCTCTCTCTCCCCCTCTCTCTTTGCTTTTCTCTCTCTCCCCCTCTCTCTTTGCTTTTCTCTCTCTCCCCTCTCTCTTTGCTTTTCTCTCTCTCCCCTCTCTTTGCTTTTCTCTCTCCCCCTCTCTCTTTGCTTTTCTCTCTCTCCCCTCTCTCTTTACTTTCTCTCTCTCCCCTCTCTCTTTGCTTTTCTCTCTCCCCTCTCTCTGTGCTTTTCTCTCTCTCTCCCCCTCTCTCTTTGCTTTTCTCTCTCTCCCCCTCTCTCTTTGCTTTTCTCTCTCTCTCCCCTCTCTCTTTGCTTTTCTCTCTCTCTCCCTCTCTTTGCTTTTCTCTCTCTCTCCCTCTCTTTGCTTTTCTCTCTCTCCCCTCTCTCTTTGCTTTTCTCTCTCTCTCCCCCTTTCTCTTTGCTTTTCTCTCTCTCCCCTCTCTCTTTGCTTTTCTCTCTCTCTCCCCTCTCTCTTTGCTTTTCTCTCTCTCCCCCCTCTCTCGTTGCTTTTCTCTCTCCCCCTCTCTTTGCTTTTCTCTCTCTCTCCCCCTTTCTCTTTGCTTTTCTCTCTCTCTCCCCCTTTCTCTTTGCTTTTCTCTCTCTCTCCCCTCTCTCTTTGCTTTTCTCTCTCTCTCCCCTCTCTCTTTGCTTTTCTCTCTCTCCCCCCTCTCTCGTTGCTTTTCTCTCTCCCCCTCTCTTTGCTTTTCTCTCTCTCTCCCCCCTCTCTTTGCTTTTCTCTCTCTCCCCCCCTCTCTTTGCTTTTCTCTCTCTCTCCCCTCTCTTTGCTTTTCTCTCTCTCTCCCCTCTCTTTGCTTTTCTCTCTCCCCTCTCTCTTTGCTTTTCTCTCTCTCTCCCTCTCTCTTTGCATTTCTCTCTCTCCCTCTCTCTCTTTGCATTTCTCTCTCTCCCTCTCTCTCTTTGCTTTTCTCTCTCTCCCCTCTCTTTGCTTTTCTCTCTCCCCCTCTCTTTGCTTTTCTCTCTCCCCCTCTCTCTTTGCTTTTCTCTCTCTCTCCCCTCTCTCTTTGCTTTTCTCTCTCTCTCCCCTCTCTCTTTGCTTTTCTCTCTCTTTCCCCTCTCTCTTTGCTTTTCTCTCTCTCTCCCCTCTCTCTTTGCTTTTCTCTCTCTCCCGTCTCTCGTTGCTTTTCTCTCTCTCTCTCTACCCTCTCTGTCTCTCTCCCCCCCCCCCCCCCCTTTTGGCTCTCTCTTTTCCCCCTCTTGCTCTCTCTCCCCCCTCTGTCTCTCTGTCTTGCTCTGCCCCCCCCCCCCCCCGCTCTCTCTCTCTCCCCCTCCCCCCTCTCTCTTTCTTTTCGTTGTTCTCTCTGTCTGCCCCCCCCCCTCTGCCTCTCTGTCTTGCACCCCCCCTCTCTGGCTCCCCCCCCCCCCCCAGCCCCCCTTTTGGCTCTCTCTCTCTCTTCCCCCCCTCTTGCTCTCCCTCCACCCTCTGTCTCTTTCTTTTGTTCTGTGCCCCCCTTCCCTGCTCTCTCCTTCCCCCTTCCCCCCCCTCTGTGGTTCTCTCTCTTGCCCCCCCCTGCTCTCTCCTTCCCCCTTCCCCCTCTCTCTCCCCCTACCCCCTCTCTCTTTCTTTTCCTTGTTCTCTCTGTCTGCCCCCCCCCCCCTGCCTCTCTGTCTTGCCCCCCCCCCTCTGGCTCTCTCTCTCTCCCCCCCCTAGCCCCCCTTTTGGCTCTCTCTCTCTCTCTCTCTCTTCCCCCCTCTGTCTCTTTCTCTTATTCTGTCCCCTCCTCTCTGCCCCCCCCCCCCGCTCTCTCCTTCCCCCTTCCCCCTTCCCCCCCTCTGTGGTTCTCTCTCTTGCCCCCCCCTTGCTCTCTCTCTCCCCCTACCCCCTCTCTCTTTCTTTTCCTTTTCCTCTCTCCCCCCCACCCCCCTTTTGGCTCTACCCCCCCCCCTGCTCTCTCTCTCCCCCTCCCCCCTCTCTCTCCCCCTACCCCCTCTCTCTTTCTTTTCCTTGTTCTCTCTGTCTGCCCCCCCCTCTGCCTCTCTGTCTTGCCCCCCCCCCCTCTCTGGCTCTCTCTCTCCCCCCCTAGCCCCCCTTTTGGCTCTCTCTCTCTCTTCCCCCCTCTTGCTCTCCCTCCCCCCTCTGTCTCTTTCTCTTGTTCTGTCCCCCCCTCTCTGCCCCCCCCCCCCCACTCATCTCTCTGATACCTAAGAAAGGAAGAGATCATACAGATCTGTCTAATTTTAGACCAGTCAGCCTCATCAATGCAGATAGTAAGATACTGGCTAAGGTTCTGGCCCTAAGATTGGAAACAATCTTACCACACATTATACATACAGACCAAGGAGGCTTTATAAAGGCTAGGTCTTCTACTGATAATTTGAGAAGACTCATGCACTTAATGTGGTTAAATGCCTCTAATGCAGTGCCGCTGGCCGCTGTCTCGCTTGATGCTGAGAAGGCCTTCGATAGGGTCGAGTGGGGTTTCTTACACTCGGCCCTGGTGAGGTTTGGTTTTGGTTTTGCAAAATGGATAAAAATAATATACAGCAACCCTAAAAGGTCAGTTTTGACAAACGGACTTACTTCGCCTCTTTTTGATCTTTCTAGAGGAACACGACAGGGATGCCCCTTGTCGCCTCTCTTGTTTACAATTGTGCTGGAACCCCTAGCGGTGGCCATAAGAGCAAATCCTGCCATCAGAGGAGTGGATGGTGGTGGGAGTGAACATAAACTAAAGCTTTATGCTGATGATATTCTTTTCCTGACTAGTGATCCCCAAAGTTCTTTACCTGCACTAATGGACACTATTGATACATATTCTAAGCTGTCTGGCTACCAAATTAATTGGACCAAATCAGAGGCAATGCCTATATCTAGGCATTGTCACCCACAAGTAATAAAACAGTATACTTTTAGATGGATTCCTAAAGGCATGATTTATCTGGGCATTAAATTAACCTCAGAGCTAGGTGAAATGGCAATACTGAACTTTGAGCCTCTCCTTCAAAATATTAAAACAAATTTGGTTAAATGGGGAAAGTAAACCTGAGTCTTTGGGGGATGATAAAATGTTAATAAAATGGTAATAGCGCCACAATTTAACTATATATCTATGATGTTGCCACTTAGTAAACCTGATCACATTTTTAAACAATATGAAAGTATAATCAGAGAATTTCTATGGGCAGGGAGGAAGCCCAGATTTAAATGGAGTAAAATGTGTACATCCACAGAGAAGGGAGGTGTAGCTGCCATCGAAGTCAGAATAAATAAATAAATAATAGATTAATAAATATTAGGTTAAAAAATATAGAGTTCATAAATACATACATTTCTAGTAAAATAGTTAAATATTACAAGCATAATTTCATATATTTCATGTATATTGTTTGTTTTGATAGGGGGGAACCAAAGTTTGCTGCCGCGGGTTGATAGGGTGTTACTTTTGAGGGTCATACTTGTAACATGCTGGACCAAGCTAGCAGGCAGACACATCGCTGATTCCTCTGCCTAACACAGCAATGATTAAGGAAGATTGGATAAAGTGCATAGTGCGTTTAAGGACTGAAGATTTCTAATTTTCTCTCAAGGGAAAGCGGCCAATGAGGTACATTTAATGTTTTCTGTTACTGTAATTTTGTAAGAGTGTAAAGATGTAATGTGACGAATTTCATGTAACAGTACGGTCGCGTTGTTCCTTTGAAGTCTTTGTGTGGAAATAAGTTGTTTTTTTTTGTTTTTCTTTCTGTATGTCTTAACAGTTCTCACGGCACACTATCATGCTTTGTGTGATTAAAGCCCGTAATACAAAGAACGACTTGGTTTCGTGATCTCGACTTGAGAGTGAATTACAGTGAGAACTCAGCCACCGCGACACGAGGGGAGAGCGTGAACAGCAGCCAGCAAGGAGCCTGCGCGCGCGTGCATCTCTCGTCGTCGGAGCTGTGAAGATGTGCGAGGTTTCGGCGGAGCCACTCGTCAAAGGACAGTATGCAACCTGCCGGTAACCTAAGCGAGTTGTGTGGTTATGCCAACGAGAAGCACGTTTGAGCTAAGTTAAATGTGAACACGTGTGGTAGCGTCTACAACTGCTTATAGGACTCTTTAAGTTTGAAGATTCAGTCGGACCGATTGCACTCGCCATAAAGATATTTTCAAGGACTTGCATATTTCATTAAGGAATGCTTGCTAAGTTTGAAGTGTAACTAAGGTTTAATATGATAACGTTTCTGATTATTCTATATTTGTTGCCTTTGATGTTCGCATGTGTATAGGTTAATGTTTAGTAACATTAAGTAATTCTGAGAAGTATTTAGTTTAAAGGAGTACTATGGTATTTGCCTATTTGCAGTGATTCTAAGTTTAAAGAGTGCTCTCATTTAATATTCATCTGACACAAGTCTACGTGTATCTTGCCATATAGGGCATTTAATCTATCACTTTACATTCAAGCTGGTGTGATCTAACTGCAATATTATTATTTCATTTATTATTTGCCTATAGTTATTAGCCTTATTACTACATTATTAATACTTTACATTTTTTATACTTTTACATTTTAATTTCACAGAATAGCCTTTGAACATAGGCCACTGAAGGATAACACGTGTAACTGATTTTGAAAATAGTTTCAAGGGTGAAACTTACTTTGATTTACAAGCTAATTTAATTTAAGCTATTTAAGGCTCCTTAAGGTTACATATTAAACTCAGTTTAATTCTTAAAATACTAAAATGGCTGATAAGGACATTGCAACTGAAATGCAAGACCCAGAAGTTCCTCATGAAGAAGAAGAGGAGTCTGTTCATGATGAACCTTTAGAAGAAAACCCTGCACAGGAAGTTGAAGTGAATACAGAAACTGATGTTACTGAGGACAAGAGAAAAAGAAGATTTACTGAAAAGGGTCAGGAGCTGCACAATGAAAAATTAAAGAAATTTCAACGCAATTTTGACAAAACATACGAGAAATGGAAAGCTCTTGCCAAAGAGGCTAAAAAGGCACTCTCCTTACCCAACACAACTAAGGTTCTACATGAACACCAAATTCAAATTCACGCTGCTGATCTTGAAGTAAAGGAATGCTATGAGGATGTTCGCAAATACAGTGTCCCGGACGCAGACACCCGACGTCGGGTAGACACCTGTGATGCTGTATCAAAACAGCTGATTGAACGACTACATGTTCTACAGGTTGAAGACACAGATAAGCATTTACCCACTGTACGAGCACCATGGGGTAACACTGGCTCAGTGTTTTCATGTCAAGAAGACCAAGTGTCCATGTTGAGCCGCCCAGTCTATGGACGTGTTTCAAAATGCTCAAGCGTGTCCTCCACAAAGAAGCAGGAGGCAGAAGCAGAGCTTGCTGCAACTAAAGCTACCTTGAAGGTTCTAGCAGAAATGGAACAGGAAGAAAAGGAGCTTGAAAGGCTTGAGGCTGAGAATAGAAGGCAGCTAGCACAGCAAGAAGCAGAAAATGCTGAAAGACATAAGTTACTGGAAGAGAAGCATAGAACGTTAAAACGTTTGGAAGCAACTAAAAGAATGAATGCTGCAAAGGCAAGACTTCAAGTCTACGAACAAGACGTAGGCTCAGATGAAGAAATATCAGATCTTCTTCATAACCATAACCTGCCTCCACTTAAAGCTAATGCCCTTCCAAAGTACAGCATGCCTTCACAGTCTGCCAGTAAGCTCCCCACCACGACCTATGAAGTCCCAAAGCCTACTTTTCAAGTTGCTCGCCCCACTTTTCACGATAACAGCACAACAATGCTTGCTGAAGCGATAGCAGAGTCCATAAATACAAGCCGTCTTCCAGTGCCAGAGCCACCGATCTTTAGCGGAGACCCAATAAGATACAAGGACTGGAAAATGTCATTCCTAACCCTTATAGGCTGGAAGAACATTCCCGTAAATGAAAAGATTTACTACCTCCGCAAGTATGTCACAGGAGCGGCGAAGAAAGCAATTGAGAGTTATTTCCTGGTGGGCACTGAGGAAGCCTATTATTCCGCATGGGAAATATTAGAAGAACGACACGGCAACTCCTTTGTGGTCGCTAAGGCTTTCCGCGACAAGCTGAATTCGTGGACAAAGATTGGACCCAAAGACAGTGTTGAGCTGAGAGAATTTGCAGACTTTCTGCGAGGCTGTCAAGCAGCTATGAGTCATATTAAGAGTCTCGAAGTCCTAAACGACTGCAGTGAAAATCAAAGAATCCTTAGCAAGCTCCCTGACTGGCTCACTGCCAGGTGGAACAGAAAGGTAATGGAATTCGAAGAAGAAACACAAGACTTTCCTAGTTTCCACACCTTTGTTGAATTTGTGTCTAGAGAAGCCAAGATAGCTTGCAATCCGATGACTTCGCTTCATGCTCTGAAGAGTGGTGATGCTGAAAGGGCAAAGCCGTCTAAGGTCCGCAATGTCAGTGCAAAGGTGCTAGCAAGTGCATCTGAAGAGAAGCCAGATGTTGAAGGACAAAGGGGCAATGCTAAGGGATGCATGTTTTGTGAGAAGACAAACCATGGCATTCAGACATGTCGGAAGTTAATAGAGAAGCCTATCAAAGAGCGAGTTAAGTATGTGCAAACAAAGAAATTGTGTTTTGCATGTCTAAGGCCAGGACACCACTCAAAGAGCTGCGAGAAGAGAAGTGTTTGCAATGTGTGCACGGGGAGGCATCCCACATGTCTGCATGAAGACCGTGCCAAGGCGGATGAAAAGGTCCAAGCTGATGGACAAAATGAGAGTGGGAAACCCTCGAAAGGAAAAGAAAAGCCTAAAGAGCAGAAACACGGTGACACAGAATCCACAACTACTGAAGTAACAAGCACAGCTATGTCTAACCAAGTCATGCACAATAGGAACAGCACATATGCATCTACAATAGTGCCAGTTTGGCTGTCAACAACAAGAAACCCAGATGCTGAAGTTCTGGTATACGCTCTTCTAGATAGTCAGAGCGATAGCACCTTCATCTTACAAGAAAGAGCAGAGACTCTCGATACACAGATGGAGCCCGTGCAATTAAAGCTTTGCACTCTAGTGTCCAAGCGGACTGTAATCCCAAGTCACAAGCTAGTTGGGTTGCAGGTCAGAGGGTTTTACTCCTCCAAGAAAATCCCTCTTCCTGTGACTTATTCGCGAGACTTTATCCCTGCTAGTCTAAGTCACATTCCCACACCCAAGACAGCAAGAGCATGGTCTCACTTAGAGCACCTTGCTGAAGAGATCGCTCCTCTGATAGACTGCGACGTTGGCCTGCTCATAGGGTACAATTGTTCTCAAGCCCTGTTGCCAAGAGAAATTGTATCAGGCAAAGATGACGAGCCGTTCGCAGTAAGGACAGATCTTGGCTGGAGCATCGTTGGCTGTGTCAATCCCTGTGTTGACTATGGAGATGCCATCGGAAGCAGCCACAGAATCATTGTGAAACAAGTCACACCAAGTCTACAGTCATCTAGTGACCTAACGAATCAAGTTCAGTACATATGCAGAACCCAAGTCAAGGAAGTCATTGTTCCGACTGATGTGCTGAAAGTGCTTGAATCCGACTTCAGCGAGAGAAACGTGGAAGATGCCCATTTCTCTCAGGATGACCTTCTCTTCATCACGAAAATGGAGAAGGGCATAAAGACACAAGCGAATGGACAGCGGGAAATGCCATTGCCATTTAAAGAAGACAAGCCGTGTCTGCCTAACAACCTGAAGTGTGCACATCATCGTCTCCGGTGTCTGAAAAGGAGATTTGAGAAAGACAAGCAGTACCACAAGGACTATGTTACATTCATGAGCGACATCATATCCTGTGGAGATGCTGAGAAGGTCCCGGAAAGTGAATTCCAACGGGGTTCTTGCTGGTACATTCCACACCACGGAGTCTACCATCATCAGAAACCAGGGAAGATCCGTGTGGTGTTTGACTGTTCAGCCAAGTTCGAAGGAGTATCACTTAACGACCATCTACTCACTGGACCAGAGTTGACCAATACTTTGATAGGCGTCCTCTGTCGGTTCAGGAAGGGCCCAGTAGCTGTTATGTGCGATATTGAGCGCATGTTTCACCAGTTTCGGGTCACAGCAGAACATCAGGACTACCTCAGGTTCCTGTGGTGGGACAACGGGGATATCGAGTCAGAGCCATCAGTTTACCGAATGAAAGTGCACCTATTCGGTGCAGCCTCGTCACCCGGCTGTGCGAACTACGGCCTCAAACACGTTGCCGCACAAGGACAAGGTCGATTCAGTGAAGCAACAATCCACTTCATCGAAAGAAACTTTTACGTCGATGATGGCCTGATAAGTGTATCAACGCCGGAAGAAGCCATAAAGTTGGTTGCTGAAGCCAGACAGCTCTGCAGCTCTGGAAGGTTGCGCATCCACAAGTTCGTTTCCAATTGCCGAGAGGTGCTTGCATCCCTCCCGAAGGAAGAGTGTGCAGATGCGTCAAAGGGTCAAGACCTGGCTCTGGGTGAACCCCAGATGGAGAGAGCGCTAGGTGTAAAATGGTGCGTCACATCAGACCACTTCAGCTTCCGAGTGGTGGTGGACGAACGCCCACTTTCTAGAAGAGGAGTGTTGTCGACTGTGGCCTCCATCTTCGACCCCTTGGGCTTTGTCGCTCCCTTCATTCTGATCGGGAAGCAAATACTTCAACGAATGTGTCGCGACAAGGTCAGATGGGATGATCCGCTGCCAGACGATCTGAGACCACGGTGGGAGTCCTGGCTCCTGGACTTGAAGAACCTGGCAGACGTCAAGATTCAGCGATGTTATCTCCCATCAGAGTTCAAGCAAGTTCAAAGGTATGAACTCCATCACTTCTCCGATGCGAGCGTCCTAGGGTATGGAGAATGTACTTACCTGCAGGTAATCAGCAAAACAGGACAAATCCACTGCTCCTTAGTGATGGGCAAAGCCCGAGTGGCCCCGACTATGGTCACAACTGTGCCAAGACTCGAGCTCTCGGCAGCTGTTGTAGCTGTACGTATGAGTGACATGCTCAGAAAGGAGCTAGAAATAGATGCTCAAGAAGTCTTTTGGACGGACTCAAAGGTTGTCCTTGGATACGTGAACAATGATGCAAGAAGATTCCATGTGTTTGTGGCAAATCGCATCCAGCGGATTAAGGACAGCACCAGACCAGATCAGTGGAGACACGTGAGCTCAGAAGACAACCCCGCCGATCATGCGTCGAGAGGCCTGCGGGCACAGGAGCTCATTGCCTCCAACTGGTTCTCTGGTCCTGATTTTCTCTGGTGTGAAGAACTTCCCAGTGGAAATGTTAAGGATGGAAGGAAGGAGTCGAAGCGTTACGGCCTGCTGTTTACTTGCTTATGCTCTCGTGCAGTTCATATAGAGCTTCTTGAAGAGATGACTACAGACTTTTTCATCATTGCTCTCCGTGCCTTCATAGCCATACGTGGTAACGTTCGACAACTCCGCTGCGATCAAGGCACCAATTTCGTCGGTGCCAGGTGTGAGTTCGTAGAGGCCTTGAAGGAGATGGATCAAGAACGCCTAAAGATACTGGGCTGTGAGTTTGTCATGAATCCGCCGTCAGCAAGCCACATGGGTGGTGCCTGGGAAAGGCAGATTCGGACAATAAGAAGTGTGCTTACATCCATCCTGGATCAGTCCTCTAATCGACTCGATACTTCATCATTGAGGACATACTTCTATGAAGTAATGGCAATCATTAACAGTCGACCATTAACGGCTCACTTACTGAACGATCCCATGGGACCACAGCCTCTTTCACCTAATCATATACTGACAATGAAGTCCTCTATCATTCTTCCACCACCTGGAAAGTTTGAAAGAGAAGACCTCTACCTTCGAAAGAGGTGGCGCAAGGTCCAATACTTAGCCAACGAGTTTTGGTCCAGATGGCGCAAAGAATATCTGCTGAACTTACAACCGCGTCAGAAATGGCAACGAAAGCGCAGAAATGCTAAGGTCAATGATATAGTGATCGTACAAGATGACACTGCCCCAAGAACCGAGTGGAAGTTGGCAAAGGTCACAAAGGTCTATCCTGCAGAAGATGGTTGCGTAAGGAAACTGCAACAGCTGATCAGTGATTCAACTTTGGATAAAGAAGGGAAACGCATTGGGAAGCCAGTGTACTTGGAGAGACCCATCCATAAGACGGTCACCCTGATTGAAGCCGAGTGATGCTGCCACGTTTTTCTTGTAATGTGTCTTGTCAGCTAGGGCTAGCCTAGTATGTAGGTTTGAGTAAAATCACAAGTGATTTGGTGGGAGTGTAGCTGCCATCGAAGTCAGAATAAATAAATAAATAATAGATTAATAAATATTAGGTTAAAAAATATAGAGTTCATAAATACATACATTTCTAGTAAAATAGTTAAATATTACAAGCATAATTTCATATATTTCATGTATATTGTTTGTTTTGATAGGGGGGAACCAAAGTTTGCTGCCGCGGGTTGATAGGGTGTTACTTTTGAGGGTCATACTTGTATCATGCTGGACCAAGCTAGCAGGCAGACACATCGCTGATTCCTCTGCCTAACACAGCAGTGATTAAGGAAGATTGGATAAAGTGCATAGTGCGTTTAAGGACTGAAGATTTCTAATTTTCTCTCAAGGGAAAGCGGCCAATGAGGTACATTTAATGTTTTCTGTTACTGTAATTTTGTAAGAGTGTAAAGATGTAATGTGACGAATTTCATGTAACAGTACGGTCGCGTTGTTCCTTTGAAGTCTTTGTGTGGAAATAAGTTGTTTTTTTTTGTTTTTCTTTCTGTATGTCTTAACAGTTCTCACGGCACACTATCATGCTTTGTGTGATTAAAGCCCGTAATACAAAGAACGACTTGGTTTCGTGATCTCGACTTGAGAGTGAATTACAGGAGGGCTTGGTCTTCCAGATGTTAGGCTATATAGTTTGTCATTTGAGATGGCTAAGATAATCAATCACTGGAGGGGAACGGTGTCTGGTTTAGTGTGGGTTAACAATGTCCATTATTTCAATAAACAGTCTGAAAGGTTGACTCGTCACACCACAAGCACCAGCCCATTCAATAGATTTATTTGGATTCCCTTAATCTTTTGATATTATGCACTGTTGAGGGTGAACTACCTAAAATCCTTGCAAATGCTTGTTGAGGAATAAGCTAAACAGTTGGAATATTTGCTGATGCACTTGTGTCAAAGGACATGAATGCTCCTTTAATATCCAAGCATGATTACATCACCTACTTTAAACTGTCTTCTGAACATTTCACAACATTCCTAGTCTTCTGCTTCAACTTTTTTTGAGAGTGTCAGAATGAGAGTATGTTTACAAAAATAATGAAGTTAATAAGATACTGTTTTGCTTAAATACAGGTGTTTTTATTTAAATGTTAACCTACTTTAAATAAAAAAGAATTGAATGAGGTTCATAGAACCCCAGCAATATTGTTAGTAACTGTGGTTACACTTTGCATTTTTGTTATTTTTGAGGACAAGTGAGACAAATGTGAAAGTTTGCAATAAGCTCAGTACTAAACTCTTACTGAAGTAATGGTGTCATGCAGCAGTCATCACAAGTATTGTTTTCAATGTGTAAAAATAGGTTTGTAGTGCTTACATAAATGGACAAGTCAAGCCATATGGATGGACAAGTTAAGACCAATAACCACAAACTGTGCCCAAGGCTCACAGAGTGCGAGGACACTCAGAAGGGAAAAGTTACAAAGCCCTAGCAACTTCCTTGTCAGTGCAGTTAGAAACTTCATTGAAGCACAACTAATTGTCCCTGGACAGGTGAACCATGCAAGATTTCACCCAGGCTAATGATAAGGAAAGTGAGGGAGAAGTCAGCAGTCACTGGAAAAGAGGTGCAGGACAACCTGAAAGCAGCAGAAACAACACTGAACAATAGGCACTGAACTGCACTGCAATCATCTCCGTTACTACACCACACACAAAACTCTTGCAATGAAAAAGAAGCAAAATTTACACACAACTGTTTGGAAAAATCTGAACTGTTTTGTAATGTGCTGTAATCAGACAAATCAAAAATGAAACTCTTAGGTAATAATTCAGCCCATCATAAGAAAGAAAGGCTATGTATGAATTTTAGTGAAAAAGTTCTAAGTGCAGCAGATGGACCCTAAGTGAGGAACTGAAGACAGTTTGTGAAGAGAAATGGACTAAAATTGAAGCACAAAGCTGCAAAAAGTTACTTAAATATTACCATAGCTGCCTCAAAGCTGTAATTTCCAAAAAACAGCTCTGCAACAAATTACTTTTTCACTTGTTAATTTCATTTGTAAACATACAATTGTTTAATTTATGAACAATATTGTTTAATAATGAAATAATTTAATAATAATTTAATAATTTTTTATTTATACAAACATAACATTTTGTTTCTACATATATAAAGTCAAAAGCCTTTACCACTTATTCAATTATGACGAGACAGAGTTATATAGACAGAGTAATAATGTCTAAATCACACATCTCATCACATGTAATAAATTGCACACACACACTCAGCTGATTAATAACATTTAAAAGACACATTTTGATCTGTTAGGACTGAGCATCAAAGCCAACCTTCTGACGGATGCTTCAGGAGAATAGAGGAGAAGAACTGCTCAAGCAGGATCAGCAGTTTTAACAGGCACTGTATGTAAAATAAATGTAAGTTTAGATTGGAATTCAAATTAGGGAAGAGAAAATGAATATACTGAGAATCTAAGTATATGTTTAAATTCATTTTATTGTGAGTTTTACCTTTTTACTATTGCTCAATTTACGATGTCACACTGACAGTCTTGCAAAACTACAGGTGTGCTTCAGCATGGCAGTCCACTGCTGCTAGAGCTAACAACAGTAAAAAAAGCAGCAAATGCTCTCCTGCAGCAGAACTACTTCAAAAGAACAGTAAAACATGTCAAGAGAAAGCTGGATGAACTGGAATTATTCATTAACGACTGCTTTTACAATCTGACAAGGATGACGGAAAAGAAGCGGCTTTGCACCCACGACTCCTCCACAAACACAGAGCACCTGGGTCCAGACAGTAAAGTTGAGGTTAGTTTACTTCAAAAACTACTGCGTCTAGAAACTCAACTGTCCTTCATAAAGACATAGGACACTTAAACCCAAACCTAGAATTCAGCTTTGAGCAGATTAAGGATCTTCAACATGACACGAACAATAAACAATTCACTGTTAACTCACTGAGGATGGAGCTGGACAAAATAAATAAACAATCCAAAATACTGAGAGAAACACTACTTGAAGTTTAAACCTGTAGTTTGCATGACAAGGTCATTTTTTCAGGAATACCTGAAAAAACAAATTATCCAGAAAAAAATATTAAAAACTTTGTGTGAGTCCTTAAAGATTCCTGAGAATACAATCAATGAGATCTTCTTTCACTGTGTTTACTGCATTAGTCGCAAACTTAACACTTATCCACGACCTATTGTCACAAAGAATTTACAGGGAGAAAACAGAGAGAGTGAAACAAAGGCCTCAGAAAGAGAGGTGCAGGTTGCTACAGGGAAATAAAGATAGATCTTGATGATTTTATGCAGAAAATTCTTCCACTGTGTCTGAGATTATTTTCAAATTCTCTTCCTGTACATCTCAACTTGATCCCGTTCTTACAGTTACTCTTAAGTCTGTTTCCTCTTTTCATTTCACCTTTTATAACTCATATGATTAATCTATGCTTCTCTTTAGGCACTATTGCTGTCACTCCTATCCTAAAGAAACCTGGGTTGGACCCATCTTCACTGGCCAAGTACAGACCAATCTCCAATCTCTTTTTCTTAGCTAAAATCGTTTATAAAACAGTATAAAAATAGTTTTTCACATGTATCAGATTACTCTGTTAACTGGAACAAATCAACAGAGTTACCTATACGTGACTGGAACTGGAATGACGCACCCTTTACGAATTACCATATTTAGGTATAAAAGTAACCACCAAGATTTCAGAATTATTCCACCTTAATTTTACACTGCTATCAAAAACAATAGAAGATTATCTAAATCGCTGTATGAATTTACTAACTTACAGGACATATTACAACAACAAAAAAGTATACTTAAAACTAAAATTAATATATTTCACAACAATCTCAATCCATTCTCATTATTAAAAATACAAAACAAATCATCAGCCCTAGGAAAGTTCTATCTAATTTATATGCTCTCATAGGTACTTTAAAGTCAATTACATCAATACCAACTAAAACCTGAGAAAAGGACTTGTACTGATACACAATTCTGGACACAAATCTGTAAAAATATCTTCATAATGAATAGGATCATAAGCATACAATTAATTCAATATAAATCATTCATAGGACAAATCACGCAATACAAATTGTTCAAAATGGGACTATGTTCACAATATATAACTAAGAAAACTGATGACTATTTTCACACTCCAGTCCACGGATTCTGGGAAAATATAACTTCAAAATTATCTTTATATTTGGGGAGCAGCATTCCAATGTCACCTTCCCTATGCCTCCTAGGAAACCTCTCAGAGGTAGAATCATCAGTTAAAGATACAGTTCCATTACTTACAGCTTTAACTATAGCTAAAAAACCCAATACTGCTAAATTGAAACACAAAAATGTGGGGTGCTGCAACTACAAACTTTCGCACAGCATCTTTCATCCAAAAAAGAAAGGTTTTGCTTCTAAACGATGAGCCAGCTTTTCAGCAGGCTTAGAAGGCACCCATACCGTCCTCCTCTACCAGTATTTTTATTGTCAAACATACACTGAGGAGTAAACAAGATTAACTGCTGTTATTACAAACTAAGGCTAAGTATAATCAAGTGCTGTCATCTGCTTTGTGGAAACATGGCTGGATTATTCCAGACTTAGCTGTATCTCTGCTAGGATTCACGGCTCACTGAGCAGACCGGTCAGCTGAATTGTCACAAAATTCAAAAAGTGGTGGAGAATGTTCAGCACTGTTTAAGTAATAACTTTAAATTTTACTGCCACCATTGAGTACTTCAGCCTTAACAGTAGACCCTTTTATCTCCCTAAAAATATTGCACTGATTATGCTAGTAGGGACATATATTCCCCCACATGCATGTGGTAAGGAAGCCATTAGTGAACTGGAAAGGCATGTCTCTTCATTGGAAAGCATGTATCCTGACTCTACAATCATAGTGCTGGGATATTTTAACCACACAAGCCTTTCCTGGGACTTTCATTTTTTTCCAGCAGCAGGTCACATATCATACCAGAAATTATATTGGACCACTGATACTGTACTACTGAAGGTGCATACTGTGCATTCTTAAGAGCCCCTCTGGACATATCTAGGTGACTGTATGAAAATGACAGCTCTCATTGATAATATGGAGAAAAACGCTACTTAGTCAACTGACAATAAAAGATTTAAAGCAAAACACTGCAATTACCAAGTTTAAGTTGGATAAAGATGTGGATGTAGAGAGAATATGTCATAACTCACAGTAGTTTCTTCAGTTGACAGTGATCCTTCTTCAATAGATCACAGAGCTTCTCCACTCCTGAATCTCCTAGAACATTGAGGCTCAGGTTCAACTCATTCAGCTGTGATGGGTTTGATTTCAGAGCGTCATAGAGAGCAAGACAGCCTGCATCTGTAATACCACAGTTGATCAGGCTGCAGAGAGAAGGAGAAAACACACACACACATCAGTGTATGACCACATTTTTTACAATTGTGTAGGCAGGAAGGCAGGAGTAATAACACCAATTTATCTGTGTCAGAAACTGTCCAACTCTTGTTTATACACTCATTATGCATTGTATCAGCACCACTGCCTATATTTTTCACTTTGTAGTTACTACAACTGTACAGTTACAGACTATGGTCCATCTGTTTCTCTGCATACATTGTTCATTGTTCATTGTTCATCAAGGGTCAGGACCCTCACAGAGCAGGTATTATTTGGGTGGTGGATCGTTCTCAGCATTGCAGTGACACTGAAGTGGTGGTAGTGTGTTAAGTGTGTGTTGTGAACCTTTACTACAAAGCATTCTCCACAGGTACAACAGCTTCTGCCTAATACATGCCATACATGATTATCAAGTTAAAATCAAAGAGCTGAGATGTACATCTCTTTTAAACATCTCTAGGTGTTTAAAAGAGATTTTTAAAAGAGATGACCACAGATGTGACCACAACTGGAGCTTCAAAACACTTAGACCAGGGCCTAAACTAATTTCAAAATTTTAGTGAGGTCCATTTTGCAGAATAGTGACTTCTGTCACGTAGTGAATACATTAACTGCTGTATATGTGTATTACACCGGCTATTGTTAATTTCTCATTTGGTTGCTAATACAACCAGCTGAGGAGCTTGTCGCATTAGCTGAAATTAAGCAGATACTGGAACTCATCTAAATCAGGCTGACTTATTAAGCAACTGTACGAGTGTTCAAAAAAATAAAAACAACCCCTAATTATAGGTATGCAATTAACAACCCTCATTACCTTCATTAATTACCCACATAAACCCGTGCACTTGATCACAGCTATGTTGTATGTTAGCCTGTAGTACGCATGCTACATACCTGTGCATCTCATGAAGTCAGATTTTCAGTATGTTAACATAGTATTATATAGACAAACATAACGAGTGGTAAAGTCTGCAGCCAAACCACATCTGTTCTAAGGTCAGCTAAGATCTGGTGACTGCTGGTTGGGTCTGGTCTCCATTTCCACACTAAATCTCATAAAACTCTCCCAAGACCACAGAGGACATGCACGTCTCATGCTAGTTACGAAGATGATGGGCAGTGATACACTGAAGGCTTAAAGCAATGGAGGATAGCAACAGTTGTTAAGCATTGATTTTAGAGCTGAGCAAAGGCCATAATATAGTGACAGCATTCACAGAAAGTAGTAGACCTATTACTATGCCGTTGCTACGTACTGCTCAGTTACTGACTGTGTCCAAAAGTAGCAAGCATTACGCAGAATGTAACCAAATGGAATTCTCCAGAATGCCAAACATACCTATATGATCTACTGCTCTGCCCAAATATAATTCATCCCAAAATGCAACACTGTCATTGATCTGGTAATGCCCTCCCATTTTTAATTGCACCAGATTTAGCCTTACATGGATACAAAAACTCCAAATAGTACTGTATTCAGTGCAGAAGCTTCTACTGTGGGTTTTGAGATGGATTTGCTTACTATGTATTTTTATAAACTTAACTTAGACATTCACCCCAATGAAACTAAAGAAGGTGCAGCAACCCTACACTATCACAAGTAAGTAAAGTAGAGAAACTGCACAGAACAGTCTGAAAACAGCTGCCATAGAAACTGCCTTTAAGAATAGGGATTTAAGCATGTAGGGCTGAAATGACAACTTCCTGCACGCACGTCTTTCAGTGACAGGTTCTTTCCTCATCACACAGGGTTGCCAGATTAATTGTTTTCCCAACAAATCCAATTAGTTTGAAGGTGCAGTGCATGTGGATTTAGTCACAGTTTGTAAATGTATCCTTTACGTTGATATATATATATATATATGGAACAAACATTGATATCCATTGAATGAACAGTGATATCCATTGAATGCACATTGATATATATGGAATGCACATTGATCCTGCGATGGACTGGCGACCTGTCAAGGGTGTATCCTGCCTTCCGCCCGAAGACTGCTGGGATAGGCTCCAGCACCCCCCGCGACCCTGACGGAGGAGCGGCTTAGAAAATGGATGGATGGATGGATGGAATGCACATTGATATATATGTAAACCAGCCATTAGGGGTGTACTTTGTGTAGTTCTGGTGCCGGTCCCAAGCCCGGATAAATGGTGAGGGTTGCGTCAGGAAGGGCATCCGGCATAAAACTTGTGCCAAAACTATCATGCGGATCACGAATATGATTGCCATACCAGATCGGTCAAGGCCCGGGTTAACAATGCCCGCCTCCGGTGCTGCTGACCAGCAGGGTGCCCATGGAAATTGGACTACTGTAGGTCGAAGACCATCAAAGAGGAGAGGAGGAAGGCAGGTTAGAAGGCAGCGAGAGAGAAGGAAAGGCAGGAGTGAGGAGGTTAGAGTAGGGACTCTGAACATCGGGACAATGACTGGTAAAGGCAGAGAGCTTGCAGACATGATGGAGAGAAGGAAGGTAGATATTCTGTGTGTTCAGGAGACCAGATGGAAAGGAAGCAAGGCCAGGAACATTGGAGGTGGATTCAAACTGTTCTATCATGGTGTAGAGAGGAAGAGAAATGGAGTAGGGATAATCCTAAAGAAACAGCTTGGGAAAAGTGTTCTGGATGTAAAGAGAGTGTCAGACAGGATCATGAGCCTGAAGTTGGAGGTTGATGGTGTAATTTTGAATGTGGTCAGTTCATATGCACCACAGAGTGCTTGTCAGTTTTGGAGTAACATGGATGAAGTGGTAGATGGTGTCCCTAGAGAGGAGAGATTAGTGATTGGTGCAGACTTCAATGGACATGTTGGTGAAGGGAACAGAGGGGATGAAGAGGTGCTGGGTATGTATGGTGTGAAAGACAGAAATGCGGAAGGTCAGGTGGTTGTAGATTTTGCAAAGAGAATGGAAATGGCTGTGGTGAACACGTATTTTCAGAAGAGGGAAGAACACAGGGTGACATACAAGAGTGGAGGGAGGTGCACACAGGTGGATTATATCCTTAGCAGGAGATGCCACCTAAAGGAGATTGGAGATTGTAAAGTGGTGCCAGGGGAAAGTGTAGCAAGGCAGCATAGGGTGGTTGTCTGTAGAATGAGATTAGAAACAAAGAAGAGGAAGAGAGTGAAGACAGAGCGAAAGATTAGATGGTGGAAGCTGAAGGAGGAGGATGGTTGCAGGCAGTTCTGGGAAAAATTGCAACAGGCCCTTGGGGGCAGTGAGGAGCTACCTGTGGACTGGGAAACTACAGCTAAGGTGGTGAGAGAAACTGGCAAAAATGTGTTGGGTGTTTCGTCTGGTCAGAGGAAAGAAGACAAGGAAAGTTGGTGGTGGAATGAGGAAGTCCAGGAGAGTATTCAGAAGAAGAAGTTAGCTAAGAAAAAGTGGGATAACCAGAGAGATGAAGGAAGTAGACAGGAGTGCTGTGAGGCTAGTCACATAGCGAAAAGAATGGTGGCAAAGGCAAAGGCTCAGGCCTATGATGAGCTGTATGAGAGGCTGGACAGTAAAGAAGGAGTAAAGGACTTGTATCGCTTGGCTAAACAGAGAGATAGAGCTGGAAAGGATGTACAGCAGGTTAGGCTGATAAAGGATAGAGAGGGAAATGTACTAGTGAGTGAACAGAGAGTGTTGAGTAGATGGAAGGAGTACTTTGAAGAACTAATGAATGAGGAAAACGAGAGAGAGAGGAGGACGATGGGGGTAGAGATAGTGGATCAGGAAGTGCAGAGAATTAGTAAGGTGGAAGTGAGGGCAGCTTTAAAAAGGATGAAGAATGGAAAGGCAGTTGGTCCAGATGACAGACCTGTGGAGGTATGGAGATGTTTAGGAGAGAAGGCAGTGGACTTTTTAACCAGGTTGTTTAACAAAATCCTGGAGAGTGAGAGGATGCCTGATGAGTGGAGAAGCAGTGCACTGGTCCCCATTTTTAGGAACAAGGGTGATGTGCAGAGCTGCAGTAACTACAGAGGTATAAAGTTGATGAGCCACACCATGAAGGTATGGGAAAGAGTTGTTGAAGCAAGGCTAAGGCGAGAGGTCCAGATCAGTGAGCAGCAGTTTGGTTTCATGCCCAGAAAGAGCACCACAGATGCAATTTTTGCGTTGAGACTGTTGGTAGAGAAGTACAGAGAAGGTCAGAAGGAGCTGCATTGTGTCTTTGTGGATCTAGAGAAGGCAGATGATAGGGTGCCAAGAGAGGAACTGTGGTACTGTATGAGGAAGTCAGGTGTAGCTGAAAAGTATGTTAGGGTGGTGCAGGACATGTATGAGGATAGTGAGACAGTGGTGAGGTGTGCAGTTGGAGTGACAAATGGTTTCAAGGTGAAGGTGGGGTTACATCAGGGATCAGCTTTGAGCCCCTTCTTGTTTGCAGTGGCGATGGAAAGGTTGACAGATGAGGTGAGGCAGGAGGCTCCATGGACCATGATGTTTCACTGATATATATGGAATGAACACTGATATATATGGAATGAACACTGATATATATGGAATGCACATTGATATATATATGGAATGTACACTGATTATATATGGAATGAACACTAATATATATGGAATGAACACTAATATATATGGATTGCACATCTCAATGTGTGTGTGCGTGTGTGTGTGTGTTTGTGTGAGTGAGAAACGTTACTAACGTAACGTTAGTCCACTTCCTAATTGTAAACAAAGTGTTTTACTGTGGTTTACATTTTGTTGTATAGGAGCTGAGAGCTGTAGTCTGTGCCTTTTAATGACCCTAATGTTTTATTCTTGTGTTTGTCAGGTATGTTTATTTCATTATTCTTACTTTATTCATATCTTTCTATTTATTTCTACTGTTTAAGTAACTGTTTTTTCTGAATTTAACGGTCTATTATTGTTGCCATAGTAACATAAAAGAAAATGGGTTCTTGCCAGTCAGTTGCATAGTGGGTCATATCAAATCAAAACAAACTGATATAATTTCTTATTTTTATGGTATCTTATCTATACGATCACTCTTTTTATGGTCAGTGTGTTACGTGCATTGCGAGACGGAGTTGAGAGTTGCAGTTTGTGCATTTTAATGACCTCAACATTTTATTCCTGTGTTTGTCAGCTAATAAACTCTGCACTACTCCTAAACTCAAAGCTGCAGTGAAGAACTGTTACTCACACATAGCGGGCACAGACCGATGCAGAGGGGTTTATATATACATGGATCAAACATGGAGATAAAAAAATGAAGAATATAATTTATAAAATGTGTTGTTCAGACAGAGCGGGAATTTGGGGGACTTTCAGTTGCTTTTCAAGTGGCATTGTTTTCCCTTCCTCTCAATAAAAGAGCATTTTTCAAACAGAATGCATTACCTCATCTGACTTCTTCTGCACCATGTCAAATTATGTAACTTATAAAAGCTCCATCCATGTGTTTTCATATCATATCAGCCACTCTCAGATCACTCTGTGCAAGGGACCAACATGTATACATAATGGTCAATTTTTCAGAATTCCCTTCCTTTAAGCTCCAACTGGAGTTTGTTGATGCCCATTTATTGATGCACAGTTTTTGTTGGCCATCCTCAACCCTTCAATGGCGACTTTCATTGCATATATATATATATATATATATATATCAATGTTCATTGTCTATATATCAGTGTTCATTCAATATATATCACAGTTCATTCCACAGATATGTTCATTCCATATACAATCATGGGCCACTTTATTAGGTACATTCAGTACGTTAGGTATGTTCAGTTGCTTGTTAACACAAATAGCTAATCAGCCAATCACACGGCCGCAGCTCACTGCATTTAGGCCTGTAGAGGTGGTCAAGACGACTTGCTGAAGTGCAGACCGAGCATCAGAACGGGGAAGAAAGGGGATTTAAGGGGCTTTGAACGTGGCGTGGTTGTTAGTGCCAGACGGGCTGGTCTGAGTATTTCAGAAACTGCTGATCTGCTGGGATTTTCACGCACAACCATCTCTAGGGTTTACAGAGAACGGTCTGAAAAAGAGGAAATATCCAGTGAGCGGTCAGTTGTGTGGACGAAAATGCCTTGTTGATGTGAGAGGTCAGAGGCGAATGGGCAGACTGGTTCCAGATGATAGAAAGGCAACAGGAACTCAAATAACCAACCAGCCCTAACCTGGAAACTCTTTTTCTAAACTGTAAGCCATTTTACGCCCCTAGGGAGTTCACATCTATCGTACTCACTGGAGTCTACACTCCACCCCAGGCACGCGTGCGCTCTCATGGACCAGATCACCAGCGCGGAGCTCAAACACAGACTGTGTTTTTATCATTTTAGGGGACTTCAACACACAACTTACCAGCGAACTGCCTAAATACAGACAGCATGTTACCTGCCCCACCAGGGAGAGTAACATTTTAGACCACTGCTACACATAAAGGGGGCCTATTGCTCTGTTCCCCATGCCGCTCTGGGCCTCTCTGATCACTCGCTAATCCACCTCCTTCCAACCTATAGGCAGAGGCTCAAGTGTGCCAAACCTGTAGTCAGCTCTGTGAAGAGGTCGACCAACGAGGCTAAAGAAAGGCTTCAGGACTGCATGGAACTAACACATTGGAGTGTGTTTGAGGAGCTACAGGAAGTTTGGATGAATGTATGGATACTGTGACTTCCTACATCAGCTTTTATGAAGATACCTGTGTTCTGTCCAGGACTTGCAAAAAATATAACAATGACAAGCCCTGGTTTAATGCTAGACTGAAACAGTTGCACCGGTCTAAAGAAGCAATGTACAGGAGTGGAGATCAGGCTCTGTACAATCAGGCTAGGAACACACTCAACAAAGCAATCAGAGCTGCAAAAAAGAGCTACTCAAACAAGCTGAGTAGTATGGTGTCCACAAACAAGCCATCAACCGTCTGGAAGTGCCTGCAGAACATCACCAGTTACAAAAGGACACCCCAAGACAATGAGTGACCGTCAGCTGGCTGATGAGCTTAACACCTTTAACTGCAGGTTTGAAAAGCCCAGCTCCACACACCCATCCACCACAGATTCACACCTTCCTGTCACTCAGCCAAACATTCAGCCCACTCTGAAGATCTGCGAAAAGGATGTGCAACAACTCTTCAGGAGACAAAAAGTGAGGAAAGCACCAGGACCAGATGGTGTTTCACCCTCCTGTCTGAGGGTCTGCGCTAACCAGCTCACACCAGTCTTCACAGCACTCTTTAATACATCACTGGAGCTGTGTGTCGTACCTTCCTACTTCAAACATTCCACCATAGTACCAGTTCCCAAGAAAGCAACCATCACAGGTTTGAATGACTATAGACTCGTTGCATTGATGTCTGTAATCATGAAATCCTTTGAGAGACTGGTGCTCTCCCATCTGAAGAACATCACAGACCCTCTGCTAGACCCCCTGCAGTTTGCATATCGGGCAAACAGGTCGGTGGACGATGCAGTGAACATGGGACTCCAGTTTATTCTCCAACATCTTGAACACCCAGGAACATATGCAAGAATTTTACTCTTGGACCTCAGCTCAGCCTTTAATACAGTCACCCCTGGACAGCTACACAGCAAACTACTCCAACTCAGCATGCCAAGCCCCACCACAGTCATTGGTCTCATCCGAGGTGGTGACGAGTCTGCTTACAGACGGGTGGTTGATCAGGTGGTCCTTTGGAGCAGCCACAATAACCTGGTGCTGAACACAACAAAAACAGTGGAGATGACAGTGGACTTCAGAAGGAGCCCTCCAGCCCTGCCAGCACTCACCATCCTGAACAGAACTGTGATGGCAGTGGAGTCCTACAAGTTCCTGGGCACAACAGTTACCAGGGACCTGAAGTGGGACAGCAACATCAGCTCCATTACCAAGAGAGCCCAGCAGAGGATGTACTTCCTGCGTCAGCTGAGGAAGTTCAACCTGCCCCAGGAGCTGGAACTGCATGCCACCAGAACCAGGAAGCATGCAGAGAAGATCTCCACAGATCCCTCTTACCCCAGACACCACCTGTTTCAGCTCTTTCCCTCAGGCCAGATGAGGACCAGGACATCCAGGCTACAAAGGAGCTTCTTCCCACAAGCCATCACTCTCTGAACAGTTAACCCATCCATCCATCCATCCATTCTGTAAGCCGCTTCTCCGTCAGGGTCGTGGGGGGGCGCTGGAGCCTATCCCAGCAGTCTTCGGGCGGATGAACAGTTAACATCCATCCATCCATTTTCTAAGCCGCTTCTCCGTCAGGGTCGCGGGGGGGTGCTGGAGCCTATCCCAGCAGTCTTCGGGCGGAAGGCAGGATACACCCAGGATGGGTCGCCAGTCCATCGCAGGGCAGACAGACAGACACAGACAGTCACTCACACACTCACACCTAGGGGCAATTTAGCACGTCCAATTGGCCTGACTGCATGTCTTTGGACTGTGGGAGGAAACCGGAGAACCCGGAGGAAACCCACGCAGAGAGAACATGCAAACTCCACACAGAAAGGACCCCGGTCGCCCGGTCAGGGAATCGAACCCAGGGCAGGGCAGACAGACAGACACAGACAGTCACTCACACACTCACACCTAGGGGCAATTTAGCATGTCCAATTGGCCTGACTGCATGTCTTTGGACTGTGGGAGGAAACCGGAGAACCCGGAGGAAACCCACGGGGAGAACATGCAAACTCCACACAGAGAGGACCCCGGTCGCCCGGCCAGGGAATCGAACCCAGGCCCTCCTCGCTGTGAGGCGACAGCGCTACCCACCACGCCACCATGCCGCCCCAACAGTTAACATATCACACAAAACAATTCCAGCTTAAACTGCACTTGTATACAGTATCACTCCATCCTCTGGAACTGCCACTCAAACCAGTGTTTATTCTAGCATCTTTTCACCTGCCATATTACCCCACCTGTCTGACTGTTACCCCACTTACCTGCCATATTACCCCACCTATCTGACTGTTACCCCACTTACCTGCCATATTACCCCACCTGTCTGACTGTTACCCCACTTACCTGCCATATTACTCCACCTATCTGACTGTTACCCCACTTACCTGCCATATTACCCCACCTATCTGACTGTTACCCCACTTACCTGCCATATTACCCCACCTGTCTGACTGTTACCCCACTTACCTGCCATATTACCCCACCTATCTGACTGTTACCCCACTTACCTGCCATATTATCCCACCTATCTGACTGTTACCCCACTTACCTGCCATATTACCCCACCTGTCTGACTGTTACCCCACTTACCTGCCATATAACCCCACCTATCTGACTGTTACCCCACTTACCTGCCATATTATCCCACCTGTCTGACTGTCGCATCTTTGACCCCTGTCTCTGCCACCACACACCCTTTAACTGCTGCTGCACTCAGCACTTTAACTTTAGACTCATACATTGCACAACGTAAGGTTTACAGGTATGACTGCGTGTGCGTGTCTGAGTGAGTGAGTAGGAATGCAGGTTGTTATTTTACTTTATTTTGTATTTATTTTATATTATTCCCCGCATGTGAATGTTTGTCTGATACTGTGCTCTGTGAGCTCCTGTAACCAAAACCAAATTCCTCATATGTGTAGCATATCTGGCCAATAAAGCTTGATTCTGATTCTGATTCTATAAAGCACTTGATAAGCATGTCTAGACACAGGAGTGCGTATAACAAAAAAGTGAGGACAGTCTGATCATTGTTCCTTCTGTATATATATACACGGGGACAGGAGAAGAGGAATGCATTGACCTAGCCCAGTTAATGTGCATCCTACTGAAGTTCAGGGTTCTCTGCCATGCAGAGTGGCATCAGAGGCGGTGACGCAAGAGGGCACATAAACAAGCAGCCTTCATCGCAAACCCTTTCAAGTTCACTAAAGACCTGCTGGGGAAGAAGCGCAGTGGAACACTTGACTCAACACTTGAGCTGGAGCTGGGAGAGTGCAACATCCTCATAGATCTCCCTGAACCAGAATCATCAGACAGAAGCAGGTTTACCACCATGTAACAGCATCTTTTCTTTTATCTCGCAATTGCTCAATTTAGCACCTAATTGTTGTTTGAGGACTGAAGACACCCCAAACAATTGTAGTGTTTTCGTTATACAACTCAGCTGTGTAACAATACAGGGCCTTTGTTCACATATTTTGAGCTTAAGATTAAGACTGAGCCATGATGTTATAACATGTGCAAAATGTTTCTTGGTGTTGTCATGCTGAAATAAGCATGGATGTCCCTGAAAAATATGGCATGTAAAAGGCAGAATATGTTGTTCAGTTGATAGTGTTTCCCCTATGACAGATGCTGGATTTTGAACTTTATGCGGGAAACAATCTGGATGATCCTTTTGTTCTTTAGCCCAGGGGACATGACATCCATTATTTCTATAAACATAAATCTTAAAGGTTGACTCGTCACACAACAACACACATTTCCACTGAGCATCAGTCCATTTCAGATGAGTCTGAGTCAAGAGGAATGATAAATTTAAACAGCTAGACTATTTGTATTAGTCTAAAGTACTTGTATTGTATTATACTAAAGTATTTTAGGCGAAATGGAGAGCCTCAACCCATCCTCACTCATAAAGGACTCAGCCTTTCCTGGATGCTCCTCTTATGTCCTGGGAATTATTGCATCACATGTTCAAGGTGTTTTAACATTTCGCGAACATTCCAAGTTTTGAATGGTCTGTCTCAGACATTTTTGGACAAGCTGTACACATCAATTTCAGAATAAACATGTATTTACAAAAAACAAAACAAAAACAAGGAAGTTGATAGAATAAAACAACAGATGCTTCTGTAAGGCTTTGTGTCAGGGTCTCTGACCAAATAAGTTTGAGGAGAAGGGGAGCTAATTTGGCTGAAAACTTTTTACAACACCTGACTAGGTACCTATCTGGTCTTGAGGTTTTGCCATTTTACATTGCTGCGCTATTCTAGTCTCCTGCAAGACTTACAATTTTTCTTATTTTTCAGAGTCAACTATCTGTTTTTATTCTCCATAAACATTGCATGCTGAGTGCGCTTTAGTCTGCCACAGCTATCTGAGCATTCCATTTTAACAAGATTAGACAAAATATCCAGACATGTTGAGTTTCAGGTGTGTAAAAAACCATCACATTTTTTTACATGAGAGCAGAGTTGCAACATGCCAGTTTAAATTAGAAGAGGTAACAACTCAGTTTCTAGAATGCTGCATACCACATAACACTAGAAATGTACAAAATACACCCATTGGTCACTTCCAACTGCTCATATCCTAGTAATGGAAGAGTGATATATTTTCTGCTTTGATAAGGAAACTTATTGTGGGGGCTGCTCTTATTAGAGTTGATCTGGACAGCAGATATCTAAAAGCATATTATATTTCAAACCTTGAAAATTTTAAGGCTTAAATGATACCACTTACTCTTCATCATGGCACTTCATGAGGCAGAAAGCAAAGACATCTCACGTTGAGTGCAGGGTTCATTATAAAAATACGTATTTTCAAAAATAGTCATGTAGTTTTCAAGTTTTAAACATAGCAGTGTTAAAAATCAGAAAGGTTTTTTAAAATAATAACAGCATTTATATTTGTAATTTTTTAATTACTGGTGTTTATTTGATTTCTCCAATTTAATCCCATAAATAGAAAGAGCTCAACTAAACACAGTGTTGTATAATTGTATTTACAACCTAAATATCTGGTTTACAGTGTACTTTTTAAGAATCAAAACTGATGTTCCACTTGTTTTGTTATAAATTTTAAATACCAAAACAAACCCAATGTGGTCTGACATGCAGTTTTGCTTAATGTGATTTGTGTATCTAAACTCAGCAAATAAAACTTGGTTCCTTTTTTAACACAGCTCAGTTTTTACAACCCCAATTCCAGTGAAGTTGGGATGTTGTGTAAAACGTGAATAAAAACAGAATACGATGATTTACAAATCCTTTTCAACCTGTATTCAACTGAATTCACTACAAAGACAAGATAATTAAATGTTCAAACGGATAAACTTTGTTTTTTGCAAATATTCACTCATTTTGAATTTGATGCCTGCAACACGTTCCACAGAAGTTGGGACAGGGGCAACAAAAGACTGGTGGTGTTGATATGTGGCTTTGCTTTGCATGGCAGAGTTTTAACTTGCACTTGTAGATGGAGCGACGAACTGTGTTCACTGACAGTGGTTTTCCGAAGTGTTCCTGAGCCCATGTGGGAATATCCGTTACAGAATGATGTGGGTTTTTAATGCAGTGCCGCCTGAGGGGTTGAAGGTCACGGGCATTCAGTGCTGGTTTTCTGCCTCGCCGCTTACCTGCAGAGATTTCTCCAGATTCTCTGAATCTTTTGATGATATTATGGACTGTAGATGATGAAATCCCTAAATTCCCTGCAGTTGCATGTTGAGAAACGTTGATCTTAAACTGTTGGACTATTTGCTCACGCAGTTGTTCTAAGTGGTGAACCTCGCCCGTCCTTGCTTGTGAATGACTGAGCCTTTCAGGGATGCTCCCTTTATACCCAATCATGACACTCACCTGTTTCCAATTAACCTGTTCACCTGTGGAATGTTCCAAACAGGTGTTTTTGAGCATTCCTCAACTTTCCCAGTCTTTTGTTGCCCCTGTCCCAACTTCTGTGGAACGTGTTGCAGGCATCAAATTCAAAATGAGTGAATATTTGCAAAAAACAAAGTTTATCCGTTTGAACATTTAATTATCTTGTCTTTGTAGTGAATTCAGTTGAATACAGGTTGAAAAGGATTTGTAAATCATCGTATTCTGTTTTTATTCACGTTTTACACACGTTTTGTTGTAAATAAATTTCAATAAGATGTTGAATATCAAAAATTATAAGCCTCTCTTACAGTCCAGAAACATTAAAGAGGAGTCACATTAGCAATCTATACTAGCTTCATAAGCCTGGCTGGCTTAAAAATAAATCTTCAAATAAAATGACCAAAAAACATATATATATATATATATATATATATATATATATATATATAAATTATATATATATATATCCATCCATCCATCCATCCATCCATCATCTTCCGCTTCTCCGGGGTTCGGGTCGCGGGGGCAGCATCCTGAGCAATGAAGCCCAGACCTCCCTTTCCCCAGCCACTTCCACTAGCTCCCTGGGAGGGATTCCGAGGCGCTCCCAGGCCAGCTGGGCGATATAGTCACGCCAGCGTGTCCTGGGTCTTCCTCGGGGTCTCCTCCCCGGTGGACTTGCCTGTGACACCTCCCAAGGGAGGCGTCCAGGAGGCATCCTAACAAGATGCCCGAACCACCTCAACTGGCTCCTCTCGACGTGAAGAAGCAGCGGCTCTACTCCGAGTCCCTCCCGGATGACCGAACTTCTCACCCTATCTCTAAGGGAGAGTCCAGCCACCCTGCGGAGGAAACTCATTTCAGCCGCTTGTATTCGCGATCTCGTTCTTTCGGTCATTACCCAAAGCTCATGACCATAGGTGAGGGTGGGAACATAGATCGACCAGTAAATCGAGAGCCTTGCCTTATGGCTCAGCTCTTTCTTTACCACAACAGACCGGTAAAGAGCCCGCATCACTGCTGACCCAGCACCAATCCGCCTGTCAATCTCCCGCTCCCTTGTACCATCACTCGTGAACAAGACCCCAAGATACTTAAACTCCTCCACTTGAGGCAAGAGCTCATCCCCGACCCAGAGAGGGCTCTCCACCCTTTCCCGCGTGAGAACCATGGCCTCGGATTTGGAGGTACTGATCCTCATCCCGGCCGCTTCACACTCGGCTGCAAACCGATCCAGTGCAAGCTGAAGTTCACGGCCTGATGTCCCCAATAGGACCACATCATCTGCAAACAGCAGCGATGTGACCCTGAGGTCACCAAACCGGACACCCTCCATCCCCTGACTGCGCCTAGAAATTCTATCCATAAAAATTATGAATAGAATCGGTGACAAAGGGCAGCCCTGACGGAGTCCAACTCTCACTGGGAAAAAGTCTGACTTACTGCCGGCCATGCGAACCAAGCTCCTGCTTTGTTTGTACAGGGCCTGAATGGCTCGTAGCAAAGAGCCATGTACCCCGTACTCCCGAAGCACCTCCCACAGAATACCCCGGGGAACACAGTCGAATGCCTTCTCCAAATCCACAAAGCACATGTGGACTGGTTGGGCAAACTCCCATGAACCCTCGAGAATCCTGGAGAGGGTAAAGAGTTGGTCCAGTGTTCCACGACCAGGGCGGAACCCGCACTGCTCCTCCTGAATCCGAGGTTCGACTATAAGCCGGACTCTCTTCTCCAGTACCCTTACATAGACCTTACCAGGGAGGCTGAGGAGTGTGATTCCCCTGTAGTTGGAACACACCCTCCGGTCCCCCTTTTTAAAAAGAGGCACCACCACCCCAGTCTGCCAATCAAGTGGCACCACCCCCGATGTCCATGCAATGTTGAAAAGGCGTGTCAGCCAAGACAGCCCCACAACATCCAGAGCCTTGAGGAACTCGGGACGGATCTCATCCACCCCTGCAGCCCTGCCGCCAAGGAGCTTTTTAACTACCTTAGCGACTTCGGCCTCAGTAATGGACAAGCCTATTCCCGTGTCCCCAGACTCTGCCTCCTCACTGGAGAACATGTTGGTGGGATTGAGAAGGTCCTCAAAGTATTCCTTCCACCGCCCAATGACGTCTTCAGTCGAAGTCAGCAGCACACCATCTCCACTATATACAGTGCTAGTGGCACACTGCTTTCCCCTTCTGAGTCGCCTGACGGTTTGCCAGAATCTTTTCGGAGCTGACTTAAAGTCACTTTCCAAGGCCTCACCGAACTCTTCCCACACCCGGGTTTTTGCCTTGGCAACGACTGAAGCCGCAGATCGCTTGGCCTGTTGATACCTGCCAGCTGCCTCTGGTGTCCTACAGGCCAACCATGTCCGGTAGGACTCCTTCTTCAGCTTGACGGCATCTCTCACCTGGGGTGTCCACCACCGGGTTCGAGGATTACCACCCCGACAGGCACCAACTACCTTGCGACCACAGCTACAGTCAGCCGCTTCAACAATGGAGGAGCGGAACATGGCCCATTCTGAGTCAATGTCCCCCACCTCCCCCGATATCTGGTCAAAGTTCTGACGGAGGTGTGAGTTGAAGATCAATCTGACAGGTTCTTCTGCCAGACGTTCCCAGCAAACCCTCACTATGCGTTTGGGCTTGCCTGGTCTGACCGGCATCTTCCCCCACCACCTGATCCAACTCACCACCAGGTGGTGATCAGTTGACAGCTCAGCTCCTCTCTTTACCCGAGTGTCCAGTACACATGGCCGCAAGTCCGCTGACATGACTACAAAGTCAATCATTGAACTGCGGCCTAGGGTGTCCTGGTGCCATGTGCACTTATGGACATCCTTGTGTTCAAACATGGTGTTCGTTATGGACAAACTGTGGTTTGCACAGAAGTCCAAAAACTGAACACCACTCGGGTTCAGATCAGAGAGGCCATTCCTCCCAATCACACCCCTCCAGGTCTTACTGTCATTGCCCACGTGAGCGTTGAAGTCCCCCAGTAGGACAATCGAGTCTCCAGGAGGAGCACTTTCAAGCACCCCTTCCAAGGACTCTATGAAGGCTGGGTATTCTGAACTGCTGTTCGGTGCATAAGCACAGACAACAGTCAGGACCCGTTCCCCAACCCGAAGGCGTAGGGAAGCTACCCTCTCGTCCACCGGGGAAAACCCCAACATACAGGCGCCGAGTCGAGGGGCTATGAGAAAGCCCACACCTGCCCGCCGCCTCTCACCATGGGCAACTCCAGAAAAGAAAAAAGTCCAGCCCCTCTCAAGGAGATTGGACCCAGAGCCCAAGCTGTGTGTTGAGGTGAGCCCGACTATATCTAGCCGGTATCTCTCGACCTCGCGCACCAACTCAGGCTCCTTCCCCGCCAGTGAGGTAACGTTCCAAGTTCCAAAAGCCAGTTTCAGCAACCGAGGATCAGAATGCCAAGGCCCACGCCTTCGGACACTGCCCGATCCACAATGCACCGCACCCCTACTACTGCCCCTCCCATCGGTGGTGGGTCGATGGGAGGGGGGACTCATGTAGCTCCTTCGGGCTGGGCCCGGCCGGGCACCATGAGTGAATGCCCGGCCACCAGACGCTCGCTGGCGAGCCCCTCCCCCAGGCCTGGCTCCAGGGTGGGGCCCCGGTAACCCTGATCCGGGCAGGGTACACGAGTCCTGCTTTGTTGTCCTCATAGGGGTGGTTATGGATCACACTTTGTCTGGCCTGTCACCTAGGACCAGTTTGCCATGGGAGACCCTACCAGGAGCTTTTGCTCCAGACAACATAGCTCCTAGGGTCCTTCAAGCACACAAACCTCTCCACCACGATAAGGTGGTGATCCATGGAGAGGTATATATATATATATATATATACACACACTGTTATAATGACAAGCAGAGGATTAGTGTTTATGTCTTGTTAGGAAGAGGTTTTAGAGTGTGTGAGAGTGAGATAATGCAATAGAGTATATGAGATTTTAAAACCATTTACATGTATACATTATGTGTTTGTGTGTGGGAATTTATTTCCTACCAACGTAATCTAGAACATGGGAAAAAACTATATGAAAATCACAGAGAAATACATTTTAGAAGGTTGCTTACTAATCCCTTTTATTTTTAGAATCTATGGATGTGTGTGAGCGAGACAGAGTGTATGAGTGTGTAGTGAGAGTGATTTTACCTCAACTTCTTCAGTTTACAGTGTTGACTCTTCAGTCCCTCAAAGAGCTTCTTCACTCCTGAATCCTGCAGGTAATTGTAACTCAGGTTCAGTTCTGTCAGACGTGAGCTCGCTGAGCTGAGAGCTGAGGCCACAACTGCACAGCTGTTCTCTGTGAGGCTAAGACCACGCAGGCTGGAACAGAAATGATGATGCATCAGAATGCTACAATATCTTGTGTTTCATGTGCACTCGCACACACACACACAAACACAAACCCAAACACGAACACACACACATTGTATAAACAAAAATAGTATATAGAAATATGTTCCCTTAAAACACACACAGCAGCTTAAAATATCAACTATTGCACGAATCAAATTGCAAATTAGCACAAATGCACTCACTCTGTATGAAAACAGAGGTTAGTCACAGGCAAAAATCAAAACTGTTTTCCTTAAATTTATAGTCATGCTACACAAAAGATCATGGAAAATACTAAACTTGATATATATACATATATATAAAGACAGATCAAAGTTTCTTAAAATGCTCCACATGCTGAACATTCTGTTCTACACTGAACTTATGAATTGTTTATAAGATACTGATTTGTCAAGTTACAACATACACCATGCTGATGGAGAGAAATGAGCATGTTGGACTGTGCTGATGGAGAGAAATGATCATGTTGGACTGTGCTGATGGAGAGAAATGATCATGTTGGACTGTGCTGATGGAGAGAAATGATCATGTTGGACTGTGCTGATGGAGAGAAATGTTCATGTTGGACTGTGCTGATGGAGAGAAATGTTCATGTTGGACTGTGCTGATGGAGAGAAATGTTCATGTTGGACTGTGCTGATGGAGAGAAATGTTCATGTTGGACTGTGCTGATGGAGAGAAATGATCATGTTGGACTGTGCTGATGGAGAGAAATGATCATGTTGGACTGTGCTGATGGAGAGAAATGATCATGTTGGACTGTGTTGATGGAGAGAAATGAGCATGTTGGACTGTGTTGATGGAGAGAAATGATCATGTTGGACTGTGCTGATGGAGAGAAATGATCATGTTGGACTGTGTTGATGGAGAGAAATGAGCATGTTGGACTGTGTTGATGGAGAGAAATGATCATGTTGGACTGTGCTGATGGGGAGAAATGATCATGTTGGTCTGTGCTGATGGAGAGAAATGATCATGTTGGTCTGTGCTGATGGAGAGAAATGATCATGTTGGACTGTGCTGATGGAGAGAAATGATCATGTTGGACTGTGTTGATGGAGAGAAATGATCATGTTGGACTGTGTTGATGGAGAGAAATGATCATGTTGGACTGTGTTGATGGAGAGAAATGATCATGTTGGACTGTGTTGATGGAGAGAAATGATCATGTTGGACTGTGTTGATGGAGAGAAATGAGCATGTTGGACTGTGTTGATGGAGAGAAATGATCATGTTGGACTGTGCTGATGGAGAGAAATGATCATGTTGGACTGTGCTGATGGAGAGAAATGATCATGTTGGACTGTGTTGATGGAGAGAAATGATCATGTTGGACTGTGCTGATGGAGAGAAATGATCATGTTGGACTGTGCTGATGGAGAGAAATGATCATGTTGGACTGTGCTGATGGAGAGAAATGATCATGTTGGTCTGTGCTGATGGAGAGAAATGATCATGTTGGTCTGTGCTGATGGAGAGAAATGATCATGTTGAACTGTGCTGATGGAGAGAAATGTTCATGTTGGACTGTGCTGATGGAGAGAAATGATCATGTTGGTCTGCGCTGATGGAGAGAAATGATCATGTTGGTCTGCGCTGATGGAGAGAAATTATCATGTTGGACTGTGCTGATGGAGAGAAATGTTCATTTTGGACTGTGCTGATGGAGAGAAATGATCATGTTGGACTGTGCTGATGGAGAGAAATGATCATGTTGGTCTGCGCTGATGGAGAGAAATGATCATGTTGGACTGTGCTGATGGAGAGAAATGTTCATTTTGGACTGTGCTGATGGAGAGAAATGATCATGTTGGACTGTGCTGATGGAGAGAAATGATCATGTTGGACTGTGTTGATGGAGAGAAATGAGCATGTTGGACTGTGTTGATGGAGAGAAATGAGCATGTTGGACTGTGCTGATGGAGAGAAATGTTCATTTTGGACTGTGCTGATGGAGAGAAATGATCATGTTGGACTGTGCTGATGGAGAGAAATGATCATGTTGGACTGTGCTGATGGAGAGAAATGATCATGTTGGACTGTGTTGATGGAGAGAAATGAGCATGTTGGACTGTGTTGATGGAGAGAAATGAGCATGTTGGACTGTGCTGATGGAGAGAAATGAGCATGTTGGACTGTGCTGATGGAGAGAAATGAGCATGTTGGACTGTGCTGATGGAGAGAAATGATCATGTTGGACTGTGCTGATGGAGAGAAATGATCATGTTGGACTGTGCTGATGGAGAGAAATGATCATGTTGGACTGTGCTGATGGAGAGAAATGATCATGTTGCACTGTGTTGATGGAGAGAAATGAGCATGTTGGACTGTGTTGATGGAGAGAAATGATCATGTTGGACTGTGCTGATGGAGAGAAATGATCATGTTGGACTGTGCTGATGGAGAGAAATGATCATGTTGGACTGTGCTGATGGAGAGAAATGATCATGTTGGACTGTGCTAAAGTTCATCGTCTTTGCTAATGGGGTGTAAAGTTCACCTTGGTCTTTGCTGATGGGGAGTAAATGCATGTTGGTCTGTGCTCATAAGCAGTAATGTCCCTTGGTGGTCTGTGCTGATGGGGAGAAAAGTTCATTTTGGTCTGTGATGAGAGAAAAGTTCATCTTGTTCTGTGCTGATGGGGAGTAACTATGTTGGCCTGTGCTGATGGGCAGTAAAGTTCATGTTGGTCTGATTTGATGAGGAGTAATATTTCTTTTGGTTTGTGCTGATGGAGAGTAATGTTCAAGGTGGTTTTGCTGAAGGGGAGTAATGTTCATTTTGGTTTGTGCTGATGGACATGTTGGTCTGTGCTGATCAGCAGTGATATTTATATTAGT
Organism: Pygocentrus nattereri; assembly: GCF_015220715.1. Lineage (NCBI taxonomy): Eukaryota > Metazoa > Chordata > Actinopteri > Characiformes > Serrasalmidae > Pygocentrus > Pygocentrus nattereri. The sequence goes on along the minus strand of NC_051219.1, from coordinate 7,755,433 downwards.
CTGTGCTGATGGGGATTCATGTTCATGTTGTTCTGTGTTGATGGGGAGTAAATTTCATGTTGGTCATTGCTGATGGTGAGTTATATGTTGTTCTGTATTGATGGAGACTAATATTCATATTGGTCTGTGCTGATTATGTGTAAAGTTCAAGATGGTCTGTGCTGAAGGGGAGTAAAGTTCATGTTGGTCATTGCTGATTGGGAGTAATATGTTGTTCTGTATTGATGGAGAGTAATATTCATATTGCTCTGTGCTGATGAGGAGTAAGGTTCATGTTAGTCAGGGCTGATGGGGTGTAAAGTCCATGTTGGTCTGTGCTGATGAGGAGTAAGGTTCATGTTAGTCAGGGCTGATGGGATGTAAAGTCCATATTGTTCTGTGCTGATGAGGAGTAAGGTTCATGTTAGTCAGGGCTGATGGGATGTAAAGTCCATATTGGTCTGTGCTGATTATGAGTAAAGTTCATGTTGGTCTGTGATGAAGGGGAGTAATGTTTTTGTTGGTCTGTGCTGATGAGGAGTAAGGTTCATGTTAGTCAGGGCTGATGGGATGTAAAGTCCATATTGGTCTGTGCTGATGAGGAGTAAGGTTCATGTTAGTCAGGGCTGATGGGGTGTAAAGTCCATATTGGTCTGTGCTGATGAGGAGTAAGGTTCATGTTAGTCAGGGCTGATGGGGTGTAAAGTCCATGTTGGTCTGTGCTGATGAGGAGTAAGGTTCATGTTAGTCAGGGCTGATGGGGTGTAAAGTCCATGTTGGTCTGTGCTGATGAGGAGTAAGGTTCATGTTAGTCAGGGCTGATGGGGTGTAAAGTCCATATTGGTCTGTGCTGATGAGGAATAAGGTTCATGTTAGTCAGGGCTGATGGGATGTAAAGTCCATATTGGTCTGTGCTGATGAGGAGTAAGGTTCATGTTAGTCAGGGCTGATGGGATGTAAAGTCCATATTGGTCTGTGCTGATGAGGAGTAAGGTTCATGTTAGTCAGGGCTGATGGGATGTAAAGTCCATATTGGTCTGTGCTGATGAGGAGTAAGGTTCATGTTAGTCAGGGCTGATGGGGTGTAAAGTCCATATTGGTCTGTGCTGATGAGGAGTAAGGTTCATGTTAGTCAGGGCTGATGGGGTGTAAAGTCCATATTGGTCTGTGCTGATGAGGAGTAAGGTTCATGTTAGTCAGGGCTGATGGGATGTAAAGTCCATATTGGTCTGTGCTGATGAGGAGTAAGGTTCATGTTAGTCAGGGCTGATGGGATGTAAAGTCCATATTGCTCTGTGCTGATGAGGAGTAAGGTTCATGTTAGTCAGGGCTGATGAGGAGTAATGTTCATGTTGTTGTTGATGGGTAGTAATGTTACATATATAGATTGTTCTATTCAGAGATTTTCATACACACCATCCAACACACTTCATTCAAAAACTTCAAATAGATTTTAGGAAATTTGTCATTGGAGATGTCTGAGAAACATTTATGTAAGATTAATTGTGAAAAAGTGCAGCAATGGTCCATGTTAATGAATGTAGCTCTTCTAATATTAAGTAATGTGCAATCCAATCCATTACAGTTAATGATTTTATTACTTCACATGAGCTAGACTTTAGAATTTTTTCTGTTCTTATAGAATCCACCCATCCTAACCCTACTGCTGAAGCCTGGCAAAGACCCAAAACTTCCCTCTAGCTATCGGCCCGTATCACTTATTAACACGGATATCAAAATAATCAGTAAAGCACTGGCCAACCGGATTAAAACAGTTGTGGCATTAATTATTCACCCAGACCAGACGGGTTTTATTAAAGGATGGCACTCTTCTGATAATCTGCGCAGACTATTCAATCTGATTTCCATCAGCCAACAGCTCAATTTAGAGGTCATGATTACCTCATTAGATGTGGAAAAAGCATTAAACCAGTCATTAGGGGTGTACTTTGTGTACTTCTGGTGCCGGTCCCAAGCCCGGATAAATGGTGAGGGTTGCGTCAGGAAGGGCATCCGGCGTAAAACTTGTGCTAAACTATCATGCGGATCACGAATATGATAGCCATACCGTTTACAACACAGCAGTGCGTCCTGCTATGATGTTTGGTTTGGAGACCGTGGCTCTGTCTAAAACACAGGAGGCTGAGCTGGAGGTGGCAGAGATGAAGATGCTGAGATTTTCGTTGGGAGTGACAAGGATGGACAATATTAGAAATGAGCAGATCAGAGGGGCAGTGAAGGTGGAGCAGTTTGGAGATAAAGCCAGAGAGGCCAGGTTGAGATGGTTTGGACGTGTTGAGGAGGAATAGTGGATATATTGTGGATATAATGTTGGAGATGGAGCTGCCGGGTAGAAGGAGAAGAGGTAGACCTCAGAGAAGGTTTATGGATGTAGTGAAGGTGGACATGGAGATGGTTGGTGTGAAAGTAGAGGAGGCAGTGGATAGGGCAAGATGGAGGCAGATGATCCAATGTGGCGAACCCTAAAGGGAGCAGCCGAAAGAAGAAGATGCGGAAAAGGCATTTGATAGAGTTAACTGGAAATTTATTTACTACATTGCAGAAATTTGGCTTTGGGAAATCAATCATCCAATGGATCAGGACATTATATACATCACCCACGGCTACAGTCACTACTGATGGGCTCACCTCCCAGAGCATCACACTGCAAAGGGGCACTAGACAGGGATGCCCATCGTCTCCATCTTTATTCTCAATTTTATAGAACCACTAGTAGCAGCAATCGGATAAAATAGAAACATCAAAGGTATAATTACACAAAACACACAACATAAGATCAGCCTCTATGCAGATGATGTGCTGTCATACCTACAGGATCCATCTAACTCTCTACAAGAGACAACAGCACTCATTCTCCAAAACATCTCGCTATTCAATAAACAAACAAATCTACAATCTGCCACTCTATAAAGGTGGTCGTAATGGTGCACCTCAAACCCCATTCCCTGCCTTCACCATTGGCAACATTAAATACCTAGACATCACTATTTCCCCAGAACTCTCAGAGTTGTTTACTCTTAATTTCAAACCACTGCTGAAAACTATAGAAGATGATCTACAACGCTGGATGCACTCACCTATTTCATTACTTGGTAGAATAGCAACTATAAAAATGTCAATCCTCCCAAAAATAAATGACCTATTTAGAGTGACACCTGTTCAACCACTAACTGGCTCAAATCATTAGATTCTGCAATAACTACATTTTATTGGAAAAATAAAAGCCCAAGAGTTAAACTTTCTATATTACAAAAAAGCAAAGAACTAGGAGGACTGAGAGCACCACAGTTTTATATGTATTATCTGGCAAGCCAACTGCAATATATATATATATATATATATATCTGGACACATCCTGAAGAAAACTGTCATTCATGGTTAGAAATAGAGCAGGAAATCTGTAATGAAATATATTTATCAGACCTTCCATTCATTAATCACACAATAAAACAGCGAGCATGTTTCCGCAGTGCTGTCATATCCACAGCTCTGAGGGCCTGGTGGAAAATGCTCAACATTACCAGCTGCACCTCAGCACCATCCAATTTGGCACAATCCCAGCTTCCTCTTAATAACTCACCATTAAACTTCACTACATGGGAAAAGAAAGGGATCATCACACATCTGCATCATGTTTTTAAGGATGACACCTTTATCTCGTTCGAAGATTTGGTCTAAATCTGTAGTGAAGTCTAAAGTAAATATTATAAATAACCCCCTTCACCCACCCAAACTAATCAAAGCCATTAGTGAAGCAAAAACTAACAAGAAACTGCTTTTGAATGTCTATAAACTTCTCACTGATCTGGGTAATACTGTTGTACTTCCAACTTTAAAGTGGGAGAAAGATCTCAGAATCTCTCCTGGCATCGACGTCTGGACTCAGATCTGCAGAACCACTTTTACCATGACATCTAATAGTAATTCTCCAGCTGATTCAATATAACGTCATTCTCAGATCACATATCACACAGGATACACTGTATAAAATGGGACGTATGGGCCTGGACATATGTTCTTATTGCACATTAGACACTCCTGATGTCCACCTGTACAACAGCTCTGCCACTCGGTCACTGGCTTCATCTCCCTCACTCTGGGGTCTAGCGCTCCATTATCCCCTCTGCTCTGTTCACTGGGTGACTAAACCATTTTAAACCCCCACAACCATCACACCACTTCCACTCTCACGGCCCTCACTGTAGCCAAAAAAACTATCCTTAAACACTGGAAGACCAGGAACTCCATAAACATTACACAATGGAAACAGCTACATTAACGCATAGATCACTGGAGAGATTAAGCTCTGTAGAAATGAATCCAATGGCCGTATTCAAAACTTCATGGGAACCATTTATTAAAAATATCGACCCCTGAACACCGTAATCCCCCCACTTCTGTCTCAGCCTGTTCATCAGTCCCCGCATTTCAGTCAATACTTATATATCCGCAATAGTTCACATTTACATCAAGTACACATCAACACCAATTTATACACACACACAAATACATATACACAAATATGACATATGAAATATTAAATTCTGTTAAACCCTTTCCTGCTTGATTACACTGGAAACATTCCAGATACAAACGCATGTTTGTCTCTTTGTTAGTCCGTCTAGCTACTCTTTCATCTCTGTCACACCTGACTAACACACACACACACACACACACACACACACTGACTACCTAACCCCAATCCTCTGTTGTTTATTAATTTTGATTATTCTCTTGGTTATATTAGTTAAAAAATGTTGTAAAAGTTGAATGTTTTTTTCTGTCTCTCTTCCTTACCTTTCTCTTTTTTTCTATCCTTATTTCTAATGGCATAATAAAAATAAAGAATAAAGTCGTCCTCCAAAGAGGGGGCAGTGGTGAATCCACTCCTCCAAGCTTCACTCTTATGAATGTATGCAGAGCAAACATGGTGGTGGAATAGCGGATATGTGAAAAGGCATATTGGAGTGCAAACAGCACTGACAGCACAGTGCTGTGCTGAAAGGTACAACATAGACTTCTAAACCATCTAAATACTCAACAGACTTTACTCAGCTACTGATGGTTATTTCAGCTGATTTTGATCACTTTCTTATCTCTGGTGATTTTAATGTCCACACAGATAAGCTCATGGCCAAAACTACTTAGATTCATATCCACAGCCGTACACTGAGCTTGGTTGTTAGCAAAAGGCTGAATCTTCCACCTGGTGATGTCAAAGACTTTGACGTCTCTGAGCACTTTTTTGTGTCTTTATTAATGTTTTAACTTTTCTACGTGTTCAAGCGAAGACGTCTCTGTAAATAAACAGTATAGAGAGCTGTTTATGGCGTCTATCTTTAAAATGCTATGTATAATATCTGACTGTCCTGAAACCACCTCAACTCTAAAGTTGTGAATGTTATTGGTGCTTTGGTTCTGGTGAAAACCAAAACAATTTCTGGTGGGTAAAATTTCCTATGACATTTATAAAGACAGACTAAATAATTATAATTTAAATGTACACAAAGCCAGACAGACTTAATTCACTGACATTCCTAATGAAAACATGAATAATGCCTTTAACATATTCAAAATGATTGACAGACTAACATACAGGAAGCCCAAAAACTCTTTTCTTCTATGGATGAATGTAATATATTTGCAGCTTTCTTGAGAAATAAAATTCTAAAAGGTCAGAGAGGCGGTCAGCACTGACCATTCTGATAGGCAATGTGTTGCCCTGGGACACCATAAATGAGAATTACTGACCAATACAAAAAGGTTCCTGCAAGGTTCAGTCATGGGCCCAGTTTTACTCAATATATACTTATGATATTGCCACGTCCACCCTAGAACACTACTAGAACTCCCCTGAGAGCACTACTGTATATTGTTCTGTACTATTTTACACTGTTCTGCTGATTATATTGATGCAGCAGCAACAGGAAAACTGCAGTGCTCCAAGAGTCATACAGAATTCTCATTATGAGCACAAATTACTATAAAAGGGAAAGAAAGCTACATTAATGTTGTGTTCCAGATTTTAACAGTGAATATCACTGCCATGTGGGGATCTTGCACTGAGTCACTGAATACAAGTATCTTGGCTTTCGGCTGGAGGATTAACGTCTGTAAACTAATTAAAAATGAAGGCAAAAACTAAATACGGAAATAAACTGTTTCTCCCAGCGTGCACTAAGAAAAAAGATCAGTGAGACACTTTACTATCTACTTTACTATCTTTACTATCACTTTCCTACATGACTACAGTGATTAATTTATACACAAGTAGCTTAAAACCCAGAGACTGAATCGGTCACTCAGCTCTGAGATTCATCACTGATGACCGTTACAGCCCTCGTCACTGCCCACTGGATGAAGAGCTGGGTGGTCCTCTAGTGTAGCAGGAGATGCACTGGCTTCTGTTTATTTAATGCCACTCTGCATGCAGCTTATTAACTGATCTTAGTGGTTTTCTTAGTTCATTCTTTGCTGTATTTTAATTTTAGCTGGTTGTCAGATTTACTTATTAGCTCATTATTCTGATTAGTTCTAGCTTTAAATGCTATTCACTTATTCAATATTTTCTATTTCTCTTATTTTTAAAAGTATCATCCTTTCTCTTTATCTAAAATCATTGATTAAATCTCATGTTTCACGCAGGTCACGGCACAGAAATGGACCAGAAAGCATCTTCAGGAGGTTTGAGTCAGACTGGATTCCATCAGTGGCCTGCTGGACCAGCTGTGGGTGAAGGTGCTCAGTGCTGAGTTCATGTATTTATATAGATTTTACTGTTGTTGTTGTTTATTGTGGTAACAGGTGCTCTTTTCAGATGTGGGCATGACGGCACATCACTCAGCCCATCATCTCCTACTTACCCAGCGATCTCCTTTAAAGCTAAAGCTTAGTCTAGGCTTAGTCTAGTTTAATGGAGCATCTTAGTTGTAAGAGGAATGTTCACAATCATGCTGGAGTTACTGCCTGTTGGACAGTGTTGATGAGCCCACCATCACCCCCCCCACCCTCAGCTCTGCCTTCAAGAGGTACTGGGTCGCTTTGGACATTTCACTTTCAGCTTTTTCTAAATAAATCTGTTCCCCCACATTTAGCCCAAAATTTAAAAGATATTCCAGTACAAATTCAAACGAGGCTCCAAGACACGAATCTCCAAATCTCAAATCTTTTATTGCTCCCAAAAATACCTGCAATATTACATTAAATGTTTTGTTCATAGTTAATAATATTTATATTATAAGTCTGCACTTGTATGTTATTATTAAACATTATATTGAGCTCACAGGCAAGACACTTAAGTGCACTTTATTTACACATAATCCCAGAAGGTCACTGATTTAATGTGGTCTACTTTGGCCAAACTGACGGCTCAGAGGAAGTTCCTCTCTGAGAGCCTGTTTAAAGTCCATGCTCCTCCCCTGACGCCTGCAGGTACAGCAGGGTAGAAGCTCCCTCCTCTCAGCCTCTACTCTCCTCTGGGTTTTTATGGGTAATGAAAACTTACGGGTGATTATGATCTGAGGATGTAAGGTGTCTGTTTAGTTTTAGTCTCTAATAGATTCAGATTTATCATTCGATCAACACACAGGCGGCATCACTAGGACAGCTTTTCTACATCTTCACAACATCGCCAAGATCAGAAATGCCCTGTCCCTGCGTGATGCAGAAACACTAGTACATGCCTTTATTACTTCCAGGCTAGACTACTGTAACGCGCTACTGTCAGGATGCACGAGCAGGAATTTAAACAAACTCCAACTAGTCCAAAACGCCGCAGCCAGGGTCCTCACTAAAACTAGAACATCTGATCATATCAGTCCAGCGCTATCATCACTTCATTGGCTACCTATTCAATTCCGTATTGATTATAAAATCCTTTTATTGACTTATAAAGCCCTACATGGTCTCGCCCCTGAATACCTGCAAGACCTTATTTCTCATTATGAGCCATCACGACTACTCAGATCCCAGAGCGCTGGATTATTAATAGTCCCCAGAATTCCTAAGGCTGCAGCTGGGGGAAGAGCTTTTCCTTATAAAGCCCCCAAACTCTGGAATGATCTTCCAGAAACTGTTCGGGACTCAGACACAGTCTCAATCTTTAAGACTAGGCTGAAAACTCACTTGTTCAGTTTAGCTTTTGGTAGCTAATGTTCCCCCTAGATGAAGGCAGCAGATCCAGGGGTCCATGGACACAGGGAATTATAGTAAACTGAGACGCTGGTGCTGTCGTCCTGCTGCCGCACGCGGTCACTCAGGCTTGTGGACGGTGGAGCGGAGGGACGCCAGACTGTCTCAGAGTGCTGCCGTGTCTGTGTGTCCTTCTGGTTCCCTCCTGTTAGTTAAGCTGTCATAGTCAGACCTGTCGGAGTCGTTAGCCACACTCTGGAAATGTTTACATTCCCTGTTTATGTACAAACGGATAGAATAAAACTAATTCCATGTACCTGCTTTTTTTCCGAGTAAACAACTGCCCACATGTCCGGCTGGACACTGAAGGACGACTGACTGCCGAGCCCCCCTGCTACCCACTTCAGACCAGCTGCCCACGCCTACCACCAACCACCTTGGATGAGCTGCCCACCCTACCCTGATGTTCTCATAGACTCCTAGATATTCCTAATATCAATATTACTGCTGTTAATATTAGTAGTATAATCACTTGTAGGTAGTTTGACCAGAGGAGGACGGGTCCCCCCTGGTGAGCCTGGTTCCTCCCAAGGTTTCTTCCTCAGTTCTGAGGGAGTTTTTCCTTGCCACTGTTGCCCCCGGCTTGCCCACTGGGGGTTTCTGTACATTCTGTACATTCTTTCAGTCCTGTGGAAACTTTGTCTTTTCTGAAATCCTGTAAAGCTGCTTTGTGACAACATCCGTTGTAAAAAGCGCTATACAAATAAATTTGATTTGATTTGATTTGATTTGTTTGCTGTATGTGTGGTTTGTATTTGATGTTTAACAGCACAGTGTCTTAGTCAGTCAGTGTGTGTGTGTGTGTGTGTGTGTGTGTGTGTGTGTGTGTGTGTGTGTGTGGTTTAGAGGAGTCTGAAAAAAGTAGTTTAACTAAAAGAGTGCACAAACATTTGCACATTTCATTTGATTTATTTATTTTAATATTATAGTAAATAAATCATAAATATGTTATAAAGTGTCATTCAGGTTTGTCCCACTGAGATATTTTATGAACTTGTTTACACTTATAAAATGATCAAAACATGTAACCTGAGCAGGGGGCTCACACTTCTGCATACGCCTGTAGTGTAGAATGAAAATACTCACAGAACTCCAGAGCGAGATTCCAGCAGTCGCTGCAGCTTTTTCCTTAATTCCTGTAGTGGGACTTTTCTTAGATCCTTCAGCAAAGCAGTCGTCACTGAGGAGTCATCAGGCTGCTCCTCTTCAGGCCTCAGCAGACCCATCTCCACTGAGGAGTCATTACGCTGCTCCTCTTCAGGCTTCAGCAGACCCATCTCCACTGAGGAGTCATTACGCTGCTCCTCTTCAGGCTTCAGCAGACCCATCTCCACTGAGGAGTCATTACGCTGCTCCTCTTCAGGCTTCAGCAGACCCATCTCCACTGAGGAGTCATCAGGCTGCTCCTCTTCAGGCCTCAGCAGACCCGTCTTCACTGAGGAGTCATTACGCTGCTCCTCTATAAGCTTCTCCAAAGCAAGTATCACTGATGGGATGATCACGACAAAAAGCACATTTAAAGACGTAATATATATATATATATATATATACACACTGCTCAAAAAAATAAAGGGAGCACTCAAATAACACATCCTAGATCTGAATGAATGAAATATTCTCATTGAATACTTTGTTCTGTACAAAGTTGAATGTGCTGACAACAAAATCGCACAAAAATCAATAGAAATCAAACCTATTAACCAGTGGAGGCCTGGATTTGGAGTCACACACAAAATTAAAGTGGAAAAACACATGAGAGGCTGATCCAACTTTGATGTCATGTCCTTAAAACAAGTCAAAATGAGGCTCAGTATTGTGTGTGGCCTCCACGTGCCTGTATGACCTCCCTACAATGCCTGGGCAGCTCCTGATGAAGTGGCGGATGTTCTCCTGAGAGAGTGTGCGTGAGAGAGAGTGTACGTGAGTGAAAGAGGGAGTGTGAGTGGGTGAGAGAGAGAGTGTGTGTGTATGTGTGGGTGAGAGAGAGTGTATGTGTGTGTGTGTGAGTGAGAGAGAGAGAGCGAGTGTGTGTGAGAGGGAGAGAGTACGTGGGTGAGAGAGAGAGTGTGTGGGTAGGTGAGAGAGAGTGTGCTGGAGTGAGAGAGAGTGCGCGTGAGAGAGAGTGTACGTGAGTGAGAGAGAGAGTGTACGTGAGGGAAAGACGGAGTGTGAGTGGGTGAGAGAGAGTGTGTGTGTGGGTGTGTGTGTGTGAGAGAGTGTGTGTGTGTGAGAGAGTGTGTGTGAGTTCGAGAGAGAGTGTATATATGTATGTGTGGGTGAGAGAGTGTATGTGTGTGTGTGAGAGAGAGAGAGTGTATGTGTGTGAGTGTGTGAGAGAGAGAGAGAGTGTGTGGGTGTGTGAGTGAGAGAGTGTGTATGTGGGTGAGAGAGAGTGTGTAGGTAGGTGAGAGAAAGAGTGTGCTGGAGTGAGAGAGAGTGTACGTGAGTGAAAGACGGCGTGTGAGTGGGTGAGAGAGAGTGTGTGTGAGTGCGAGAGAGAGTGTGCGCGTGGGTGAGAGAGAGTGTGTGTGTGTGGGTGAGAGAGAGAGTGTGTGTGCGTGGGTGAGAGAGAGAGTGTGTACGTGGGTGAGAGAGAGAGTGTGTGGGTGGGTGAGAGAGAGAGTGTGCTGGAGTGAGAGAGAGTGTACGTGAGTGAAAGACGGAGTGTGAGTGGGTGAGAGAGAGTGTGTGTGAGTGCGAGAGAGAGTGTGCGCGTGGGTGAGAGAGAGAGTGTGTGTGTGTGGGTGAGAGAGAGAGTGTGTGTGCGTGGGTGAGAGAGAGAGTGTGTACGTGGGTGGGTGAGAGAGAGAGTGTGTGCGTGGGTGAGAGAGAGTGTGTGTGCATGGGTGAGAGAGAGTGTACGTGAGTGAGAGAGAGTGTACGTGAGTGAAAGACGGAGTGTGAGTGGGTGAGAGAGAGTGTGTGTGTGGGTGTGTGTGTGTGTGAGAGTGTGTGTGTGTGCGAGAGAGAGTGTCTATATGTATGTGTGGGTGAGAGAGTGTATGTGTGTGTGTGAGAGAGAGAGTGTATGTGTGTGAGTGTGTGAGAGAGAGAGAGAGCGTGTGGGTGTGTGAGTGAGAGAGTGTGTACGTGGGTGAGAGAGAGTGTGTGGGTAGGTGAGAGAGAGTGTGCTGGAGTGAGAGAGAGAGAGAGAGAGAGAGAGAGTGTGTGTGAGTGCGAGAGAGAGTGCGTGTGGGTGAGAGAGAGAGTGTGTGTGCGTGGGTGAGAGAGAGAGTGTGTACATGGGTGAGAGAGAGTGTGTGGGTGGGTGAGAGAGAGTGTGTGCGTGGGTGAGAGAGAGTGTGTGTGCGTGGGTGAGAGAGAGAGTGTGTGCATGGGTGAAAGAGAGAGTGTACGTGAGTGTGAGAGTGAGAGAGATAGTGTGTGCGTGACGGAGAGAGTGTGCATGAGTGAGAGAGAGAGTGTGTGCGTGGGTGAGAGAGTGTGTGCGTGAGCTAGAGTGTGTGTCCGTGAGTGAGAGTGTGCATGAGTGAGAGAGGGAGTGTGAGTGGGTGAGAGAGAGTGTGTGTGTGTGTGGGTGTGTGTGTGTGAGAGAGTGTGTGTGTGTGAGAGAGTGTGTGAGTGCGAGAGAGAGTGTATATATGTATGTGTGGGTGAGAGTGTATGTTTGTGTGTGAGAGAGAGAGAGTGTGTGTGTGAGTGTGTGAGAGAGAGAGAGTGTGTGGGTGTGAGAGTGAGAGAGTGTGTACGTGGGTGAGAGAGAGTGTGTGGGTAGGTGAGAGAGAGTGTGCTGGAGTGAGAGAGAGTGTACGTGAGTGAAAGACGGAGTGTGAGTGGGTGAGAGAGAGAGAGTGTGTGTGAGTGCGAGAGAGAGTGTATATATGTATGTGTGGGTGAGAGAGTGTATGTATGTGTGTGAGAGAGAGAGAGTGTATGTGTGTGAATGTGTGAGAGAGAGAGAGAGAGAGAGAGAGAGAGAGAGCGTGTGGGTGTGTGAGTGAGAGAGTGTGTACGTGGGTGAGAGAGAGTGTGTGGGTAGGTGAGAGAGAGAGTGTGCTGGAGTGAGAGAGAGTGTACGTGAGTGAAAGACGGAGTGTGAGTGGGTGAGAGAGAGAGTGTGTGTGAGTGCGAGAGAGAGTGTGCGCGTGGGTGAGAGAGAGAGTGTGTGTGGGTGAGAGAGAGAGTGTGTGTGCGTGGGTGAGAGAGAGAGTGTGTGTGCGTGGGTGAGAGAGAGTGTGTACATGGGTGAGAGAGAGTGTGTACATGGGTGAGAGAGAGAGTGTGTGTGTGTGTGAGAGAGTGTGTGTGAGTTCGAGAGAGAGTGTATATATGTATGTGTGGGTGAGAGAGTGTATGTGTGTGTGTGAGAGAGAGAGAGTGTATGTGTGTGAGTGTGTGAGAGAGAGAGAGAGTGTGTGGGTGTGTGAGTGAGAGAGTGTGTATGTGGGTGAGAGAGAGTGTGTAGGTAGGTGAGAGAAAGAGTGTGCTGGAGTGAGAGAGAGTGTACGTGAGTGAAAGACGGCGTGTGAGTGGGTGAGAGAGAGTGTGTGTGAGTGCGAGAGAGAGTGTGCGCGTGGGTGAGAGAGAGTGTGTGTGTGTGGGTGAGAGAGAGAGTGTGTGTGCGTGGGTGAGAGAGAGAGTGTGTGCGTGGGTGAGAGAGAGAGTGTGTGGGTGGGTGAGAGAGAGAGTGTGCTGGAGTGAGAGAGAGTGTACGTGAGTGAAAGACGGAGTGTGAGTGGGTGAGAGAGAGTGTGTGTGAGTGCGAGAGAGAGTGTGCGCGTGGGTGAGAGAGAGAGTGTGTGTGTGTGGGTGAGAGAGAGAGTGTGTGTGCGTGGGTGAGAGAGAGAGTGTGTGGGTGGGTGAGAGAGAGAGTGTGTGCGTGGGTGAGAGAGAGTGTGTGTGCATGGGTGAGAGAGAGTGTACGTGAGTGAGAGAGAGTGTACGTGAGTGAAAGACGGAGTGTGAGTGGGTGAGAGAGAGTGTGTGTGTGGGTGTGTGTGTGTGTGAGAGTGTGTGTGTGTGCGAGAGAGAGTGTCTATATGTATGTGTGGGTGAGAGAGTGTATGTGTGTGTGTGAGAGAGAGAGTGTATGTGTGTGAGTGTGTGAGAGAGAGAGAGAGCGTGTGGGTGTGTGAGTGAGAGAGTGTGTACGTGGGTGAGAGAGAGTGTGTGGGTAGGTGAGAGAGAGTGTGCTGGAGTGAGAGAGAGAGAGATAGAGAGCGAGAGTGTGTGTGAGTGCGAGAGAGAGTGCGTGTGGGTGAG
>NC_051219.1:7691832-7736832 GCF_015220715.1 Pygocentrus nattereri | reverse complement strand
GCATGTCCAGTCATAAAGAGCACAATCAGTTTTTATATGTAGCTCTACTAGCACATTGTGTCTGAGTCAAAACATCACCAGTGATACTGTAAACCACGATTAGATCTAATTACTGTGATGTATTTCTGCCATACTGCCCACCACTGTAGTTCACCGCACTACGACCTGCAGCAGAAACACACCGCAGAGCAGGTCATGCAAAGACAGCAGAAGCAGAAGGTACAGCCCATCATCTGTGGAGCTACACTGGGATGCAGGTTAAATGCAGGACGGAAAGAGGAAGAGAGACAGAAAGAGCTGAGAGAAAAATGGGTGTGGAATGTTGTGGTCAGAGGAGTCAGAGGTCATCTTCACTACGTCTTAATGACCTTCAGAAGGACAGCAGAGCTTCAGCTGCTGAACTGATCAATTAGTGTCTCTGTGCTGCTGAAACAGCCTCATATCTGTGTGTGTGTGTGTGTGTGTGTGTGTGTGTGTGTGTGTGTGTGTGTGTGAGACTAATGGGGGTCTATAATCATGCGAGCTCCTCCTCTCATCTGCATCACTGATTACTGAAATGTTTCTGTTTCTGGAGGCATTTATGAAACTCATTTCCTCTGTTTCTCTCTCTCTCTCTCTCTGTATGTGGGCTGTACTCTAACATAAACAATTTGATTGACAGGTCACTGAAGGTGCAGTCACCTGTGAACAAGAAGTGACTTTACAGGGAGAGCAGATCAACCTGCACAGCACCTGTTCTTATATTTAACCACTGAAAACACAAACACACAGATGACCATCACACACAGAGAGTCCTCAGATCTGTGGATGGGAATCTCTTCAGGCTCGGCGTCTGTGTGCTCAGTACCTGAAAGACAGAAACAGCAGAGATCAGACATGAACATCATCACTGACTCACCATCAACTCAGAGCTCCTTCTTTAAACTCTCTCTAACTTTAATTAAACTCTATTAACACTGTATAAACTCCTCATCTCACTCAGACTGAGACCAGAAACAGAGCAGAGATCAGACATGAACATCATCACTGACTCACCATCAACTCAGAGCTCCTTCTTTAAACTCTCTCTAACTTTAATTAAACTCTATTAACACTGTATAAACTCCTCATCTCACTCAGACTGAGACCAGAAACAGAGCAGAGATCAGACATGAACATCATCACTGACTCACCATCAACTCAGAGCTCCTTCTTTAAACTCTCTCTAACTTTAATTAAACTCTATTAACACTGTATAAACTCCTCATCTCACTCAGACTGAGACCAGAAACAGAGCAGAGATCAGACATGAACATCATCACTGACTCACCATCAACTCAGAGCTCCTTCTTTAAACTCTCTCTAACTTTAATTAAACTCTATTAACACTGTATAAACTCCTCATCTCACTCAGACTGAGACCAGAAACAGAGCAGAGATCAGACATGAACATCATCACTGACTCACCATCAACTCAGAGCTCCTTCTTTAAACTCTCTCTAACTTTAATTAAACTCTATTAACACTGTATAAACTCCTCATCTCACTCAGACTGAGACCAGAAACAGAGCAGAGATCAGACATGAACATCATCACTGACTCACCATCAACTCAGAGCTCCTTCTTTAAACTCTCTCTAACTTTAATTAAACTCTATTAACACTGTATAAACTCCTCATCTCACTCAGACTGAGACCAGAAACAGAGCAGAGATCAGACATGAACATCATCACTGACTCACCATCAACTCAGAGCTCCTTCTTTAAACTCTCTCTAACTTTAATTAAACTCTATTAACACTGTATAAACTCCTCATCTCACTCAGACTGAGACCAGAAACAGAGCAGAGATCAGACATGAACATCATCACTGACTCACCATCAACTCAGAGCTCCTTCTTTAAACTCTCTCTAACTTTAATTAAACTCTATTAACACTGTATAAACTCCTCATCTCACTCAGACTGAGACCAGAAACAGAGCAGAGATCAGACATGAACATCATCACTGACTCACCATCAACTCAGAGCTCCTTCTTTAAACTCTCTCTAACTTTAATTAAACTCTATTAACACTGTATAAACTCCTCATCTCACTCAGACTGAGACCAGAAACAGAGCAGAGATCAGACATGAACATCATCACTGACTCACCATCAACTCAGAGCTCCTTCTTTAAACTCTCTCTAACTTTAATTAAACTCTATTAACACTGTATAAACTCCTCATCTCACTCAGACTGAGACCAGAAACAGAGCAGAGATCAGACATGAACATCATCACTGACTCACCATCAACTCAGAGCTCCTTCTTTAAACTCTCTCTAACTTTAATTAAACTCTATTAACACTGTATAAACTCCTCATCTCACTCAGACTGAGACCAGAAACAGAGCAGAGATCAGACATGAACATCATCACTGACTCACCATCAACTCAGAGCTCCTTCTTTAAACTCTCTCTAACTTTAATTAAACTCTATTAACACTGTATAAACTCCTCATCTCACTCAGACTGAGACCAGAAACAGAGCAGAGATCAGACATGAACATCATCACTGACTCACCATCAACTCAGAGCTCCTTCTTTAAACTCTCTCTAACTTTAATTAAACTCTATTAACACTGTATAAACTCCTCATCTCACTCAGACTGAGACCAGAAACAGAGCAGAGATCAGACATGAACATCATCACTGACTCACCATCAACTCAGAGCTCCTTCTTTAAACTCTCTCTAACTTTAATTAAACTCTATTAACACTGTATAAACTCCTCATCTCACTCAGACTGAGACCAGAAACAGAGCAGAGATCAGACATGAACATCATCACTGACTCACCATCAACTCAGAGCTCCTTCTTTAAACTCTCTCTAACTTTAATTAAACTCTATTAACACTGTATAAACTCCTCATCTCACTCAGACTGAGACCAGAAACAGAGCAGAGATCAGACATGAACATCATCACTGACTCACCATCAACTCAGAGCTCCTTCTTTAAACTCTCTCTAACTTTAATTAAACTCTATTAACACTGTATAAACTCCTCATCTCACTCAGACTGAGACCAGAAACAGAGCAGAGATCAGACATGAACATCATCACTGACTCACCATCAACTCAGAGCTCCTTCTTTAAACTCTCTCTAACTTTAATTAAACTCTATTAACACTGTATAAACTCCTCATCTCACTCAGACTGAGACCAGAAACAGAGCAGAGATCAGACATGAACATCATCACTGACTCACCATCAACTCAGAGCTCCTTCTTTAAACTCTCTCTAACTTTAATTAAACTCTATTAACACTGTATAAACTCCTCATCTCACTCAGACTGAGACCAGAAACAGAGCAGAGATCAGACATGAACATCATCACTGACTCACCATCAACTCAGAGCTCCTTCTTTAAACTCTCTCTAACTTTAATTAAACTCTATTAACACTGTATAAACTCCTCATCTCACTCAGACTGAGACCAGAAACAGAGCAGAGATCAGACATGAACATCATCACTGACTCACCATCAACTCAGAGCTCCTTCTTTAAACTCTCTCTAACTTTAATTAAACTCTATTAACACTGTATAAACTCCTCATCTCACTCAGACTGAGACCAGAAACAGAGCAGAGATCAGACATGAACATCATCACTGACTCACCATCAACTCAGAGCTCCTTCTTTAAACTCTCTCTAACTTTAATTAAACTCTATTAACACTGTATAAACTCCTCATCTCACTCAGACTGAGACCAGAAACAGAGCAGAGATCAGACATGAACATCATCACTGACTCACCATCAACTCAGAGCTCCTTCTTTAAACTCTCTCTAACTTTAATTAAACTCTATTAACACTGTATAAACTCCTCATCTCACTCAGACTGAGACCAGAAACAGAGCAGAGATCAGACATGAACATCATCACTGACTCACCATCAACTCAGAGCTCCTTCTTTAAACTCTCTCTAACTTTAATTAAACTCTATTAACACTGTATAAACTCCTCATCTCACTCAGACTGAGACCAGAAACAGAGCAGAGATCAGACATGAACATCATCACTGACTCACCATCAACTCAGAGCTCCTTCTTTAAACTCTCTCTAACTTTAATTAAACTCTATTAACACTGTATAAACTCCTCATCTCACTCAGACTGAGACCAGAAACAGAGCAGAGATCAGACATGAACATCATCACTGACTCACCATCAACTCAGAGCTCCTTCTTTAAACTCTCTCTAACTTTAATTAAACTCTATTAACACTGTATAAACTCCTCATCTCACTCAGACTGAGACCAGAAACAGAGCAGAGATCAGACATGAACATCATCACTGACTCACCATCAACTCAGAGCTCCTTCTTTAAACTCTCTCTAACTTTAATTAAACTCTATTAACACTGTATAAACTCCTCATCTCACTCAGACTGAGACCAGAAACAGAGCAGAGATCAGACATGAACATCATCACTGACTCACCATCAACTCAGAGCTCCTTCTTTAAACTCTCTCTAACTTTAATTAAACTCTATTAACACTGTATAAACTCCTCATCTCACTCAGACTGAGACCAGAAACAGAGCAGAGATCAGACATGAACATCATCACTGACTCACCATCAACTCAGAGCTCCTTCTTTAAACTCTCTCTAACTTTAATTAAACTCTATTAACACTGTATAAACTCCTCATCTCACTCAGACTGAGACCAGAAACAGAGCAGAGATCAGACATGAACATCATCACTGACTCACCATCAACTCAGAGCTCCTTCTTTAAACTCTCTCTAACTTTAATTAAACTCTATTAACACTGTATAAACTCCTCATCTCACTCAGACTGAGACCAGAAACAGAGCAGAGATCAGACATGAACATCATCACTGACTCACCATCAACTCAGAGCTCCTTCTTTAAACTCTCTCTAACTTTAATTAAACTCTATTAACACTGTATAAACTCCTCATCTCACTCAGACTGAGACCAGAAACAGAGCAGAGATCAGACATGAACATCATCACTGACTCACCATCAACTCAGAGCTCCTTCTTTAAACTCTCTCTAACTTTAATTAAACTCTATTAACACTGTATAAACTCCTCATCTCACTCAGACTGAGACCAGAAACAGAGCAGAGATCAGACATGAACATCATCACTGACTCACCATCAACTCAGAGCTCCTTCTTTAAACTCTCTCTAACTTTAATTAAACTCTATTAACACTGTATAAACTCCTCATCTCACTCAGACTGAGACCAGAAACAGAGCAGAGATCAGACATGAACATCATCACTGACTCACCATCAACTCAGAGCTCCTTCTTTAAACTCTCTCTAACTTTAATTAAACTCTATTAACACTGTATAAACTCCTCATCTCACTCAGACTGAGACCAGAAACAGAGCAGAGATCAGACATGAACATCATCACTGACTCACCATCAACTCAGAGCTCCTTCTTTAAACTCTCTCTAACTTTAATTAAACTCTATTAACACTGTATAAACTCCTCATCTCACTCAGACTGAGACCAGAAACAGAGCAGAGATCAGACATGAACATCATCACTGACTCACCATCAACTCAGAGCTCCTTCTTTAAACTCTCTCTAACTTTAATTAAACTCTATTAACACTGTATAAACTCCTCATCTCACTCAGACTGAGACCAGAAACAGAGCAGAGATCAGACATGAACATCATCACTGACTCACCATCAACTCAGAGCTCCTTCTTTAAACTCTCTCTAACTTTAATTAAACTCTATTAACACTGTATAAACTCCTCATCTCACTCAGACTGAGACCAGAAACAGAGCAGAGATCAGACATGAACATCATCACTGACTCACCATCAACTCAGAGCTCCTTCTTTAAACTCTCTCTAACTTTAATTAAACTCTATTAACACTGTATAAACTCCTCATCTCACTCAGACTGAGACCAGAAACAGAGCAGAGATCAGACATGAACATCATCACTGACTCACCATCAACTCAGAGCTCCTTCTTTAAACTCTCTCTAACTTTAATTAAACTCTATTAACACTGTATAAACTCCTCATCTCACTCAGACTGAGACCAGAAACAGAGCAGAGATCAGACATGAACATCATCACTGACTCACCATCAACTCAGAGCTCCTTCTTTAAACTCTCTCTAACTTTAATTAAACTCTATTAACACTGTATAAACTCCTCATCTCACTCAGACTGAGACCAGAAACAGAGCAGAGATCAGACATGAACATCATCACTGACTCACCATCAACTCAGAGCTCCTTCTTTAAACTCTCTCTAACTTTAATTAAACTCTATTAACACTGTATAAACTCCTCATCTCACTCAGACTGAGACCAGAAACAGAGCAGAGATCAGACATGAACATCATCACTGACTCACCATCAACTCAGAGCTCCTTCTTTAAACTCTCTCTAACTTTAATTAAACTCTATTAACACTGTATAAACTCCTCATCTCACTCAGACTGAGACCAGAAACAGAGCAGAGATCAGACATGAACATCATCACTGACTCACCATCAACTCAGAGCTCCTTCTTTAAACTCTCTCTAACTTTAATTAAACTCTATTAACACTGTATAAACTCCTCATCTCACTCAGACTGAGACCAGAAACAGAGCAGAGATCAGACATGAACATCATCACTGACTCACCATCAACTCAGAGCTCCTTCTTTAAACTCTCTCTAACTTTAATTAAACTCTATTAACACTGTATAAACTCCTCATCTCACTCAGACTGAGACCAGAAACAGAGCAGAGATCAGACATGAACATCATCACTGACTCACCATCAACTCAGAGCTCCTTCTTTAAACTCTCTCTAACTTTAATTAAACTCTATTAACACTGTATAAACTCCTCATCTCACTCAGACTGAGACCAGAAACAGAGCAGAGATCAGACATGAACATCATCACTGACTCACCATCAACTCAGAGCTCCTTCTTTAAACTCTCTCTAACTTTAATTAAACTCTATTAACACTGTATAAACTCCTCATCTCACTCAGACTGAGACCAGAAACAGAGCAGAGATCAGACATGAACATCATCACTGACTCACCATCAACTCAGAGCTCCTTCTTTAAACTCTCTCTAACTTTAATTAAACTCTATTAACACTGTATAAACTCCTCATCTCACTCAGACTGAGACCAGAAACAGAGCAGAGATCAGACATGAACATCATCACTGACTCACCATCAACTCAGAGCTCCTTCTTTAAACTCTCTCTAACTTTAATTAAACTCTATTAACACTGTATAAACTCCTCATCTCACTCAGACTGAGACCAGAAACAGAGCAGAGATCAGACATGAACATCATCACTGACTCACCATCAACTCAGAGCTCCTTCTTTAAACTCTCTCTAACTTTAATTAAACTCTATTAACACTGTATAAACTCCTCATCTCACTCAGACTGAGACCAGAAACAGAGCAGAGATCAGACATGAACATCATCACTGACTCACCATCAACTCAGAGCTCCTTCTTTAAACTCTCTCTAACTTTAATTAAACTCTATTAACACTGTATAAACTCCTCATCTCACTCAGACTGAGACCAGAAACAGAGCAGAGATCAGACATGAACATCATCACTGACTCACCATCAACTCAGAGCTCCTTCTTTAAACTCTCTCTAACTTTAATTAAACTCTATTAACACTGTATAAACTCCTCATCTCACTCAGACTGAGACCAGAAACAGAGCAGAGATCAGACATGAACATCATCACTGACTCACCATCAACTCAGAGCTCCTTCTTTAAACTCTCTCTAACTTTAATTAAACTCTATTAACACTGTATAAACTCCTCATCTCACTCAGACTGAGACCAGAAACAGAGCAGAGATCAGACATGAACATCATCACTGACTCACCATCAACTCAGAGCTCCTTCTTTAAACTCTCTCTAACTTTAATTAAACTCTATTAACACTGTATAAACTCCTCATCTCACTCAGACTGAGACCAGAAACAGAGCAGAGATCAGACATGAACATCATCACTGACTCACCATCAACTCAGAGCTCCTTCTTTAAACTCTCTCTAACTTTAATTAAACTCTATTAACACTGTATAAACTCCTCATCTCACTCAGACTGAGACCAGAAACAGAGCAGAGATCAGACATGAACATCATCACTGACTCACCATCAACTCAGAGCTCCTTCTTTAAACTCTCTCTAACTTTAATTAAACTCTATTAACACTGTATAAACTCCTCATCTCACTCAGACTGAGACCAGAAACAGAGCAGAGATCAGACATGAACATCATCACTGACTCACCATCAACTCAGAGCTCCTTCTTTAAACTCTCTCTAACTTTAATTAAACTCTATTAACACTGTATAAACTCCTCATCTCACTCAGACTGAGACCAGAAACAGAGCAGAGATCAGACATGAACATCATCACTGACTCACCATCAACTCAGAGCTCCTTCTTTAAACTCTCTCTAACTTTAATTAAACTCTATTAACACTGTATAAACTCCTCATCTCACTCAGACTGAGACCAGAAACAGAGCAGAGATCAGACATGAACATCATCACTGACTCACCATCAACTCAGAGCTCCTTCTTTAAACTCTCTCTAACTTTAATTAAACTCTATTAACACTGTATAAACTCCTCATCTCACTCAGACTGAGACCAGAAACAGAGCAGAGATCAGACATGAACATCATCACTGACTCACCATCAACTCAGAGCTCCTTCTTTAAACTCTCTCTAACTTTAATTAAACTCTATTAACACTGTATAAACTCCTCATCTCACTCAGACTGAGACCAGAAACAGAGCAGAGATCAGACATGAACATCATCACTGACTCACCATCAACTCAGAGCTCCTTCTTTAAACTCTCTCTAACTTTAATTAAACTCTATTAACACTGTATAAACTCCTCATCTCACTCAGACTGAGACCAGAAACAGAGCAGAGATCAGACATGAACATCATCACTGACTCACCATCAACTCAGAGCTCCTTCTTTAAACTCTCTCTAACTTTAATTAAACTCTATTAACACTGTATAAACTCCTCATCTCACTCAGACTGAGACCAGAAACAGAGCAGAGATCAGACATGAACATCATCACTGACTCACCATCAACTCAGAGCTCCTTCTTTAAACTCTCTCTAACTTTAATTAAACTCTATTAACACTGTATAAACTCCTCATCTCACTCAGACTGAGACCAGAAACAGAGCAGAGATCAGACATGAACATCATCACTGACTCACCATCAACTCAGAGCTCCTTCTTTAAACTCTCTCTAACTTTAATTAAACTCTATTAACACTGTATAAACTCCTCATCTCACTCAGACTGAGACCAGAAACAGAGCAGAGATCAGACATGAACATCATCACTGACTCACCATCAACTCAGAGCTCCTTCTTTAAACTCTCTCTAACTTTAATTAAACTCTATTAACACTGTATAAACTCCTCATCTCACTCAGACTGAGACCAGAAACAGAGCAGAGATCAGACATGAACATCATCACTGACTCACCATCAACTCAGAGCTCCTTCTTTAAACTCTCTCTAACTTTAATTAAACTCTATTAACACTGTATAAACTCCTCATCTCACTCAGACTGAGACCAGAAACAGAGCAGAGATCAGACATGAACATCATCACTGACTCACCATCAACTCAGAGCTCCTTCTTTAAACTCTCTCTAACTTTAATTAAACTCTATTAACACTGTATAAACTCCTCATCTCACTCAGACTGAGACCAGAAACAGAGCAGAGATCAGACATGAACATCATCACTGACTCACCATCAACTCAGAGCTCCTTCTTTAAACTCTCTCTAACTTTAATTAAACTCTATTAACACTGTATAAACTCCTCATCTCACTCAGACTGAGACCAGAAACAGAGCAGAGATCAGACATGAACATCATCACTGACTCACCATCAACTCAGAGCTCCTTCTTTAAACTCTCTCTAACTTTAATTAAACTCTATTAACACTGTATAAACTCCTCATCTCACTCAGACTGAGACCAGAAACAGAGCAGAGATCAGACATGAACATCATCACTGACTCACCATCAACTCAGAGCTCCTTCTTTAAACTCTCTCTAACTTTAATTAAACTCTATTAACACTGTATAAACTCCTCATCTCACTCAGACTGAGACCAGAAACAGAGCAGAGATCAGACATGAACATCATCACTGACTCACCATCAACTCAGAGCTCCTTCTTTAAACTCTCTCTAACTTTAATTAAACTCTATTAACACTGTATAAACTCCTCATCTCACTCAGACTGAGACCAGAAACAGAGCAGAGATCAGACATGAACATCATCACTGACTCACCATCAACTCAGAGCTCCTTCTTTAAACTCTCTCTAACTTTAATTAAACTCTATTAACACTGTATAAACTCCTCATCTCACTCAGACTGAGACCAGAAACAGAGCAGAGATCAGACATGAACATCATCACTGACTCACCATCAACTCAGAGCTCCTTCTTTAAACTCTCTCTAACTTTAATTAAACTCTATTAACACTGTATAAACTCCTCATCTCACTCAGACTGAGACCAGAAACAGAGCAGAGATCAGACATGAACATCATCACTGACTCACCATCAACTCAGAGCTCCTTCTTTAAACTCTCTCTAACTTTAATTAAACTCTATTAACACTGTATAAACTCCTCATCTCACTCAGACTGAGACCAGAAACAGAGCAGAGATCAGACATGAACATCATCACTGACTCACCATCAACTCAGAGCTCCTTCTTTAAACTCTCTCTAACTTTAATTAAACTCTATTAACACTGTATAAACTCCTCATCTCACTCAGACTGAGACCAGAAACAGAGCAGAGATCAGACATGAACATCATCACTGACTCACCATCAACTCAGAGCTCCTTCTTTAAACTCTCTCTAACTTTAATTAAACTCTATTAACACTGTATAAACTCCTCATCTCACTCAGACTGAGACCAGAAACAGAGCAGAGATCAGACATGAACATCATCACTGACTCACCATCAACTCAGAGCTCCTTCTTTAAACTCTCTCTAACTTTAATTAAACTCTATTAACACTGTATAAACTCCTCATCTCACTCAGACTGAGACCAGAAACAGAGCAGAGATCAGACATGAACATCATCACTGACTCACCATCAACTCAGAGCTCCTTCTTTAAACTCTCTCTAACTTTAATTAAACTCTATTAACACTGTATAAACTCCTCATCTCACTCAGACTGAGACCAGAAACAGAGCAGAGATCAGACATGAACATCATCACTGACTCACCATCAACTCAGAGCTCCTTCTTTAAACTCTCTCTAACTTTAATTAAACTCTATTAACACTGTATAAACTCCTCATCTCACTCAGACTGAGACCAGAAACAGAGCAGAGATCAGACATGAACATCATCACTGACTCACCATCAACTCAGAGCTCCTTCTTTAAACTCTCTCTAACTTTAATTAAACTCTATTAACACTGTATAAACTCCTCATCTCACTCAGACTGAGACCAGAAACAGAGCAGAGATCAGACATGAACATCATCACTGACTCACCATCAACTCAGAGCTCCTTCTTTAAACTCTCTCTAACTTTAATTAAACTCTATTAACACTGTATAAACTCCTCATCTCACTCAGACTGAGACCAGAAACAGAGCAGAGATCAGACATGAACATCATCACTGACTCACCATCAACTCAGAGCTCCTTCTTTAAACTCTCTCTAACTTTAATTAAACTCTATTAACACTGTATAAACTCCTCATCTC
The DNA here is from genome assembly GCF_015220715.1 of Pygocentrus nattereri. Taxonomy (NCBI): domain Eukaryota; kingdom Metazoa; phylum Chordata; class Actinopteri; order Characiformes; family Serrasalmidae; genus Pygocentrus; species Pygocentrus nattereri. Next base: position 7,725,033 of record NC_051219.1, on the reverse strand, counting down.
ACTCAGACTGAGACCAGAAACAGAGCAGAGATCAGACATGAACATCATCACTGACTCACCATCAACTCAGAGCTCCTTCTTTAAACTCTCTCTAACTTTAATTAAACTCTATTAACACTGTATAAACTCCTCATCTCACTCAGACTGAGACCAGAAACAGAGCAGAGATCAGACATGAACATCATCACTGACTCACCATCAACTCAGAGCTCCTTCTTTAAACTCTCTCTAACTTTAATTAAACTCTATTAACACTGTATAAACTCCTCATCTCACTCAGACTGAGACCAGAAACAGAGCAGAGATCAGACATGAACATCATCACTGACTCACCATCAACTCAGAGCTCCTTCTTTAAACTCTCTCTAACTTTAATTAAACTCTATTAACACTGTATAAACTCCTCATCTCACTCAGACTGAGACCAGAAACAGAGCAGAGATCAGACATGAACATCATCACTGACTCACCATCAACTCAGAGCTCCTTCTTTAAACTCTCTCTAACTTTAATTAAACTCTATTAACACTGTATAAACTCCTCATCTCACTCAGACTGAGACCAGAAACAGAGCAGAGATCAGACATGAACATCATCACTGACTCACCATCAACTCAGAGCTCCTTCTTTAAACTCTCTCTAACTTTAATTAAACTCTATTAACACTGTATAAACTCCTCATCTCACTCAGACTGAGACCAGAAACAGAGCAGAGATCAGACATGAACATCATCACTGACTCACCATCAACTCAGAGCTCCTTCTTTAAACTCTCTCTAACTTTAATTAAACTCTATTAACACTGTATAAACTCCTCATCTCACTCAGACTGAGACCAGAAACAGAGCAGAGATCAGACATGAACATCATCACTGACTCACCATCAACTCAGAGCTCCTTCTTTAAACTCTCTCTAACTTTAATTAAACTCTATTAACACTGTATAAACTCCTCATCTCACTCAGACTGAGACCAGAAACAGAGCAGAGATCAGACATGAACATCATCACTGACTCACCATCAACTCAGAGCTCCTTCTTTAAACTCTCTCTAACTTTAATTAAACTCTATTAACACTGTATAAACTCCTCATCTCACTCAGACTGAGACCAGAAACAGAGCAGAGATCAGACATGAACATCATCACTGACTCACCATCAACTCAGAGCTCCTTCTTTAAACTCTCTCTAACTTTAATTAAACTCTATTAACACTGTATAAACTCCTCATCTCACTCAGACTGAGACCAGAAACAGAGCAGAGATCAGACATGAACATCATCACTGACTCACCATCAACTCAGAGCTCCTTCTTTAAACTCTCTCTAACTTTAATTAAACTCTATTAACACTGTATAAACTCCTCATCTCACTCAGACTGAGACCAGAAACAGAGCAGAGATCAGACATGAACATCATCACTGACTCACCATCAACTCAGAGCTCCTTCTTTAAACTCTCTCTAACTTTAATTAAACTCTATTAACACTGTATAAACTCCTCATCTCACTCAGACTGAGACCAGAAACAGAGCAGAGATCAGACATGAACATCATCACTGACTCACCATCAACTCAGAGCTCCTTCTTTAAACTCTCTCTAACTTTAATTAAACTCTATTAACACTGTATAAACTCCTCATCTCACTCAGACTGAGACCAGAAACAGAGCAGAGATCAGACATGAACATCATCACTGACTCACCATCAACTCAGAGCTCCTTCTTTAAACTCTCTCTAACTTTAATTAAACTCTATTAACACTGTATAAACTCCTCATCTCACTCAGACTGAGACCAGAAACAGAGCAGAGATCAGACATGAACATCATCACTGACTCACCATCAACTCAGAGCTCCTTCTTTAAACTCTCTCTAACTTTAATTAAACTCTATTAACACTGTATAAACTCCTCATCTCACTCAGACTGAGACCAGAAACAGAGCAGAGATCAGACATGAACATCATCACTGACTCACCATCAACTCAGAGCTCCTTCTTTAAACTCTCTCTAACTTTAATTAAACTCTATTAACACTGTATAAACTCCTCATCTCACTCAGACTGAGACCAGAAACAGAGCAGAGATCAGACATGAACATCATCACTGACTCACCATCAACTCAGAGCTCCTTCTTTAAACTCTCTCTAACTTTAATTAAACTCTATTAACACTGTATAAACTCCTCATCTCACTCAGACTGAGACCAGAAACAGAGCAGAGATCAGACATGAACATCATCACTGACTCACCATCAACTCAGAGCTCCTTCTTTAAACTCTCTCTAACTTTAATTAAACTCTATTAACACTGTATAAACTCCTCATCTCACTCAGACTGAGACCAGAAACAGAGCAGAGATCAGACATGAACATCATCACTGACTCACCATCAACTCAGAGCTCCTTCTTTAAACTCTCTCTAACTTTAATTAAACTCTATTAACACTGTATAAACTCCTCATCTCACTCAGACTGAGACCAGAAACAGAGCAGAGATCAGACATGAACATCATCACTGACTCACCATCAACTCAGAGCTCCTTCTTTAAACTCTCTCTAACTTTAATTAAACTCTATTAACACTGTATAAACTCCTCATCTCACTCAGACTGAGACCAGAAACAGAGCAGAGATCAGACATGAACATCATCACTGACTCACCATCAACTCAGAGCTCCTTCTTTAAACTCTCTCTAACTTTAATTAAACTCTATTAACACTGTATAAACTCCTCATCTCACTCAGACTGAGACCAGAAACAGAGCAGAGATCAGACATGAACATCATCACTGACTCACCATCAACTCAGAGCTCCTTCTTTAAACTCTCTCTAACTTTAATTAAACTCTATTAACACTGTATAAACTCCTCATCTCACTCAGACTGAGACCAGAAACAGAGCAGAGATCAGACATGAACATCATCACTGACTCACCATCAACTCAGAGCTCCTTCTTTAAACTCTCTCTAACTTTAATTAAACTCTATTAACACTGTATAAACTCCTCATCTCACTCAGACTGAGACCAGAAACAGAGCAGAGATCAGACATGAACATCATCACTGACTCACCATCAACTCAGAGCTCCTTCTTTAAACTCTCTCTAACTTTAATTAAACTCTATTAACACTGTATAAACTCCTCATCTCACTCAGACTGAGACCAGAAACAGAGCAGAGATCAGACATGAACATCATCACTGACTCACCATCAACTCAGAGCTCCTTCTTTAAACTCTCTCTAACTTTAATTAAACTCTATTAACACTGTATAAACTCCTCATCTCACTCAGACTGAGACCAGAAACAGAGCAGAGATCAGACATGAACATCATCACTGACTCACCATCAACTCAGAGCTCCTTCTTTAAACTCTCTCTAACTTTAATTAAACTCTATTAACACTGTATAAACTCCTCATCTCACTCAGACTGAGACCAGAAACAGAGCAGAGATCAGACATGAACATCATCACTGACTCACCATCAACTCAGAGCTCCTTCTTTAAACTCTCTCTAACTTTAATTAAACTCTATTAACACTGTATAAACTCCTCATCTCACTCAGACTGAGACCAGAAACAGAGCAGAGATCAGACATGAACATCATCACTGACTCACCATCAACTCAGAGCTCCTTCTTTAAACTCTCTCTAACTTTAATTAAACTCTATTAACACTGTATAAACTCCTCATCTCACTCAGACTGAGACCAGAAACAGAGCAGAGATCAGACATGAACATCATCACTGACTCACCATCAACTCAGAGCTCCTTCTTTAAACTCTCTCTAACTTTAATTAAACTCTATTAACACTGTATAAACTCCTCATCTCACTCAGACTGAGACCAGAAACAGAGCAGAGATCAGACATGAACATCATCACTGACTCACCATCAACTCAGAGCTCCTTCTTTAAACTCTCTCTAACTTTAATTAAACTCTATTAACACTGTATAAACTCCTCATCTCACTCAGACTGAGACCAGAAACAGAGCAGAGATCAGACATGAACATCATCACTGACTCACCATCAACTCAGAGCTCCTTCTTTAAACTCTCTCTAACTTTAATTAAACTCTATTAACACTGTATAAACTCCTCATCTCACTCAGACTGAGACCAGAAACAGAGCAGAGATCAGACATGAACATCATCACTGACTCACCATCAACTCAGAGCTCCTTCTTTAAACTCTCTCTAACTTTAATTAAACTCTATTAACACTGTATAAACTCCTCATCTCACTCAGACTGAGACCAGAAACAGAGCAGAGATCAGACATGAACATCATCACTGACTCACCATCAACTCAGAGCTCCTTCTTTAAACTCTCTCTAACTTTAATTAAACTCTATTAACACTGTATAAACTCCTCATCTCACTCAGACTGAGACCAGAAACAGAGCAGAGATCAGACATGAACATCATCACTGACTCACCATCAACTCAGAGCTCCTTCTTTAAACTCTCTCTAACTTTAATTAAACTCTATTAACACTGTATAAACTCCTCATCTCACTCAGACTGAGACCAGAAACAGAGCAGAGATCAGACATGAACATCATCACTGACTCACCATCAACTCAGAGCTCCTTCTTTAAACTCTCTCTAACTTTAATTAAACTCTATTAACACTGTATAAACTCCTCATCTCACTCAGACTGAGACCAGAAACAGAGCAGAGATCAGACATGAACATCATCACTGACTCACCATCAACTCAGAGCTCCTTCTTTAAACTCTCTCTAACTTTAATTAAACTCTATTAACACTGTATAAACTCCTCATCTCACTCAGACTGAGACCAGAAACAGAGCAGAGATCAGACATGAACATCATCACTGACTCACCATCAACTCAGAGCTCCTTCTTTAAACTCTCTCTAACTTTAATTAAACTCTATTAACACTGTATAAACTCCTCATCTCACTCAGACTGAGACCAGAAACAGAGCAGAGATCAGACATGAACATCATCACTGACTCACCATCAACTCAGAGCTCCTTCTTTAAACTCTCTCTAACTTTAATTAAACTCTATTAACACTGTATAAACTCCTCATCTCACTCAGACTGAGACCAGAAACAGAGCAGAGATCAGACATGAACATCATCACTGACTCACCATCAACTCAGAGCTCCTTCTTTAAACTCTCTCTAACTTTAATTAAACTCTATTAACACTGTATAAACTCCTCATCTCACTCAGACTGAGACCAGAAACAGAGCAGAGATCAGACATGAACATCATCACTGACTCACCATCAACTCAGAGCTCCTTCTTTAAACTCTCTCTAACTTTAATTAAACTCTATTAACACTGTATAAACTCCTCATCTCACTCAGACTGAGACCAGAAACAGAGCAGAGATCAGACATGAACATCATCACTGACTCACCATCAACTCAGAGCTCCTTCTTTAAACTCTCTCTAACTTTAATTAAACTCTATTAACACTGTATAAACTCCTCATCTCACTCAGACTGAGACCAGAAACAGAGCAGAGATCAGACATGAACATCATCACTGACTCACCATCAACTCAGAGCTCCTTCTTTAAACTCTCTCTAACTTTAATTAAACTCTATTAACACTGTATAAACTCCTCATCTCACTCAGACTGAGACCAGAAACAGAGCAGAGATCAGACATGAACATCATCACTGACTCACCATCAACTCAGAGCTCCTTCTTTAAACTCTCTCTAACTTTAATTAAACTCTATTAACACTGTATAAACTCCTCATCTCACTCAGACTGAGACCAGAAACAGAGCAGAGATCAGACATGAACATCATCACTGACTCACCATCAACTCAGAGCTCCTTCTTTAAACTCTCTCTAACTTTAATTAAACTCTATTAACACTGTATAAACTCCTCATCTCACTCAGACTGAGACCAGAAACAGAGCAGAGATCAGACATGAACATCATCACTGACTCACCATCAACTCAGAGCTCCTTCTTTAAACTCTCTCTAACTTTAATTAAACTCTATTAACACTGTATAAACTCCTCATCTCACTCAGACTGAGACCAGAAACAGAGCAGAGATCAGACATGAACATCATCACTGACTCACCATCAACTCAGAGCTCCTTCTTTAAACTCTCTCTAACTTTAATTAAACTCTATTAACACTGTATAAACTCCTCATCTCACTCAGACTGAGACCAGAAACAGAGCAGAGATCAGACATGAACATCATCACTGACTCACCATCAACTCAGAGCTCCTTCTTTAAACTCTCTCTAACTTTAATTAAACTCTATTAACACTGTATAAACTCCTCATCTCACTCAGACTGAGACCAGAAACAGAGCAGAGATCAGACATGAACATCATCACTGACTCACCATCAACTCAGAGCTCCTTCTTTAAACTCTCTCTAACTTTAATTAAACTCTATTAACACTGTATAAACTCCTCATCTCACTCAGACTGAGACCAGAAACAGAGCAGAGATCAGACATGAACATCATCACTGACTCACCATCAACTCAGAGCTCCTTCTTTAAACTCTCTCTAACTTTAATTAAACTCTATTAACACTGTATAAACTCCTCATCTCACTCAGACTGAGACCAGAAACAGAGCAGAGATCAGACATGAACATCATCACTGACTCACCATCAACTCAGAGCTCCTTCTTTAAACTCTCTCTAACTTTAATTAAACTCTATTAACACTGTATAAACTCCTCATCTCACTCAGACTGAGACCAGAAACAGAGCAGAGATCAGACATGAACATCATCACTGACTCACCATCAACTCAGAGCTCCTTCTTTAAACTCTCTCTAACTTTAATTAAACTCTATTAACACTGTATAAACTCCTCATCTCACTCAGACTGAGACCAGAAACAGAGCAGAGATCAGACATGAACATCATCACTGACTCACCATCAACTCAGAGCTCCTTCTTTAAACTCTCTCTAACTTTAATTAAACTCTATTAACACTGTATAAACTCCTCATCTCACTCAGACTGAGACCAGAAACAGAGCAGAGATCAGACATGAACATCATCACTGACTCACCATCAACTCAGAGCTCCTTCTTTAAACTCTCTCTAACTTTAATTAAACTCTATTAACACTGTATAAACTCCTCATCTCACTCAGACTGAGACCAGAAACAGAGCAGAGATCAGACATGAACATCATCACTGACTCACCATCAACTCAGAGCTCCTTCTTTAAACTCTCTCTAACTTTAATTAAACTCTATTAACACTGTAGAAACTCCTCATCTCACTCAGACTGAGACCAGAAACAGAGCAGAGATCAGACATGAACATCATCACTGACTCACCATCAACTCAGAGCTCCTTCTTTAAACTCTCTCTAACTTTAATTAAACTCTATTAACACTGTAGAAACTCCTCATCTCACTCAGACTGAGACCAGAAACAGAGCAGAGATCAGACATGAACATCATCACTGACTCACCATCAACTCAGAGCTCCTTCTTTAAACCCTCTCTAACTTTAATTAAACTCTATTAACACTGTATAAACTCCTCATCTCACTCAGACTGAGACCAGAAACAGAGCAGAGATCAGACATGAACATCATCACTGACTCACCATCAACTCAGAGCTCCTTCTTTAAACTCTCTCTAACTTTAATTAAACTCTATTAACACTGTATAAACTCCTCATCTCACTCAGACTGAGACCAGAAACAGAGCAGAGATCAGACATGAACATCATCACTGACTCACCATCAACTCAGAGCTCCTTCTTTAAACTCTCTCTAACTTTAATTAAACTCTATTAACACTGTATAAACTCCTCATCTCACTCAGACTGAGACCAGAAACAGAGCAGAGATCAGACATGAACATCATCACTGACTCATTATCAACTCAGAGCTCCTTCTTTAAACTCTCTCTAACTTTAATTAAACTCTATTAACACTGTAGAAACTCCTCATCTCACTCAGACTGAGACCAGAAACAGAGCAGAGATCAGACATGAACATCATCACTGACTCACCATCAACTCAGAGCTCCTTCTTTAAACTCTCTCTAACTTTAATTAAACTCTATTAACACTGTATAAACTCCTCATCTCACTCAGACTGAGACCAGAAACAGAGCAGAGATCAGACATGAACATTATCACTGACTCACCATCAACTCAGAGCTCCTTCTTTAAACTCTCTCTAACTTTAATTAAACTCTATTAACACTGTATAAACTCCTCATCTCACTCAGACTGAGACCAGAAACAGAGCAGAGATCAGACATGAACATCATCACTGACTCACCATCAACTCAGAGCTCCTTCTTTAAACTCTCTCTAACTTTAATGAAACTCTATTAACACTGTATAAACTCCTCATCTCACTCAGACTGAGACCAGAAACAGAGCAGAGATCAGACATGAACATCATCACTGACACACCATCAACTCAGAGCTCCTTCTTTAAACTCTCTCTAACTTTAATTAAACTCTATTAACACTGTAGAAACTCCTCATCTCACTCAGACTGAGACCAGAAACAGAGCAGAGATCAGACATGAACATCATCACTGACACACCATCAACTCAGAGCTCCTTCTTTAAACTCTCTCTAACTTTAATTAAACTCTATTAACACTGTAGAAACTCCTCATCTCACTCAGACTGAGACCAGAAACAGAGCAGAGATCAGACATGAACATCATCACTGACTCACCATCAACTCAGAGCTCCTTCTTTAAACTCTCTCTAACTTTAATTAAACTCTATTAACACTGTATAAACTCCTCATCTCACTCAGACTGAGACCAGAAACAGAGCAGAGATCAGACATGAACATCATCACTGACACACCATCAACTCAGAGCTCCTTCTTTAAACCCTCTCTAACTTTAATTAAACTCTATTAACACTGTATAATTTGTATAAAAGGTTGGTGTATTTTATTATAGCAAATCATTTCAGCCAATAATGAAAAAAGATCTTAAGAGTGGAGCTACTGTTAAATTCCACACAGAGTAAAATTACTAGAAGGTTAAGATCCAGAATTTAGCACTCAGTCAGACTGTGAAAGCACAGCTGATTTGTCACTGGTGAAGCTGCTTGTTTAACTAAACTGAACAGACATATTTTTACAGCGACAATGAGAACATAATTTAATATCACAACATACAGAATTACTGAATACAGTCACATGACCAGCGTCCACTCTGATCTCCAAACTCCATGAGGCTGATGGAGCTGCAGGCTGAGGCTGTGTGTGTTTAATATCATACAGAATTACTGAATACAGTCACATGACCAGCGTCCACTCTGATCTCCAAACTCCATGAGGCTGATGGAGCTGCAGGCTGAGACTGTGTGAGTTTAATATCATACAGAATTACTGAATACAGTCACATGACCAGCGTCCACTCTGATCTCCAGACTCCATGAGGCTGATGGAGCTGCAGGCTGAGGCTGTGTGAGTTTAATATCATACAGAATTACTGAATACAGTCACATGACCAGCGTCCACTCTGATCTCCAGACTCCATGAGGCTGATGGAGCTGCAGGCTGAGGCTGTGTGTGTTTAATATCATACAGAATTACTGAATACAGTCACATGACCAGCGTCCACTCTGATCTCCAGACTCCATGAGGCTGATGGAGCTGCAGGCTGAGGCTGTGTGTGTTTAATATCATACAGAATTACTGAATACAGTCACATGACCAGCGTCCACTCTGATCTCCAGACTCCATGAGGCTGATGGAGCTGCAGGCTGAGACTGTGTGTGTTTAATATCATACAGAATTACTGAATACAGTCACTTGACCAGCGTCCACTCTGATCTCCAAACTCCATGAGGCTGATGGAGCTGCAGGCTGAGGCTGTGTGTGTTTAATATCATACAGAATTACTGAATACAGTCACATGACCAGCGTCCACTCTGATCTCCAAACTCCATGAGGCTGATGGAGCTGCAGGCTGAGGCTGTGTGAGTTTAATATCATACAGAATTACTGAATACAGTCACATGACCAGCGTCCACTCTGATCTCCAGACTCCATGAGGCTGATGGAGCTGCAGGCTGAGGCTGTGTGTGTTTAATATCATACAGAATTACTGAATACAGTCACATGACCAGCGTCCACTCTGATCTCCAGACTCCATGAGGCTGATGGACCTGCAGGCACGTGGAGGCCACACACAATACTGAGCCTCATTTTGACTTGTTTTAAGGACATTACATCAAAGTTGGATCAGCCTGTCGTGTGTTTTTCCACTTTAATTTTGTGTGTGACTCCAAATCCAGGCCTCCACTGGTTAATCAATTTGATTTCCATTGAAGATTTTTATGTGATTTTGTTGTCAGCACATTCAGTACAGAACAAAGTATTCAATTCATTCATTCAGATCTAGGATGTGTTACTACAGTGTTCCCTTTTTTTGAGCAGTGTAAATATATATATATCTGATTCTGCAGGAGTGTAAGATGCACAGATACAGAGGTCATTACCTTAATTAATTATGCCCTTTTTAAGTTTTAGCCAAATCTGGGTAAGTTCCTTTTGATAAAGCTCTCCTTATACCAGATGACCCCTACTGAATCTCTGCCATGCTTTACATTTGAAGGTTTAAAAGTACATAAGAGGATTTCTCTGTAGTCTGAGGGACAGTAAGTGTCTCCATCTGACTGACACCATGTTTCTACCAGTACAATTATGCCCTGATTGTTGGTATTTTAATGAATTCTTAGCTTCTAGCTTGGATGAATAGAGAACCTGGATATTTGAAATCGATCACATTGTTTATAATTTGTTGATTAGAGCATTAAGGTGAGTATAAAAAGAAGAAAATAATAATAATAATAATAATAATAATAACAATAATAATAATAATGTAAGAAAAAATGAATGCGATACTAATTCTTTAAAAAGAAGAGATGGAGGTCTACATGGCTGATGGATGCTGCTGGTATGCTGGTAGCATGTTAGGGCTCTGCTCGGTCAGTGGGTGGATGAGGATCTACCAAGTGTAGCATTTTTCAGATCATTAGCCACAATTTAAACACCCTCAAAATGAAGGGGTACATGATTATACAGGTGGTCATCAGTCAGTCAGGTGAGTGGCAATGTGGCCACTTGGGATGATGGCACAGAATTTGATGATGTCCTGATTGATTCTGTTGATGAAGTCAGCAGGGAGGTTTTTTAGGGGAGCTGAAAGTAGAGATGCTTACGGTTGCTTCTGGAAATTCCCCTTTTAAGTGACTCTGCCGAGCACACAGCGGAGGTTGTTTGTCCCAGTGATTAGTTATAATGTTTTCTGGTTGTATAATATGGACTTGTGTACTACTTTCAGTGCACTGTCTGTAATTGGGCATTAGAACTTTGCCACCCTGTGAATGTTGCTGTGAGGGCTGTAGGGTTTGTTGGCTACCTGGCCATACAGCTTGTGTGCCAACCGGCTGTATGGTTGAAAGGCTAGTTGTTCTGTTTAGTTATCTTCTTCTCCTCGGCGGAGAAGATATGAAAATATAAGACTTTTAAGGCTTTCATTTCATTGAATGAAACACTTCTCTGATCAGTCAGCCTGCTGTGCTCTTTCTTTTGGAACCTGAGGTTTTGTCTTGAGAGCAGGTCTGGGGGTTTAAAGAAAGTGAAAAACTCTCAAACATGAAACATGTTATGTAGCAAAATTATTAATGTGGAGTTAGTATATATATAAAAACAAAACAATACAAACAATACATGCTGAGAGGCACAGCTCTTATTTCCTGCTTTAAAACGTATTTATAAAGAGATAAAAACCTATGATGATGTAACTCAGTTGACAAACGCATAATAAAAAGGTACAATAATTAGTGATAAAAAGCATAAATAGTAAAATGGGATAATAAATAGTGATAATCCTAGTGAATCAATTCATGAATGATGGGTTGTTATTGTTAAAAACACGATTTGAATGTATTTAATATAGCAGAACTTTTACTGTGACAGTTACCATCTGGTTCTTTTATTTCGACATGCTGTTTTGCAAGCATTCGGCTTCCCATGGAGCCGTTCAGTCTGTTGAGCTGATGAGAGCCAGAGAGCTGGAGACTCCAAGTCTTCAGAGCTAGAAACAGTTGAAAGAAACTAATTCTAAGTTGTTTACGAAGTTTAAGTTTCCTTTGGAGTACTGGGCGACCAGCTCTGTAAATGCTGTATGTTTGAAGACCAGAAGCTTCGTTTCGTCGAGTATTTCTTTTGTTTGAATCGTCTCGGTAAGGCAACTTGTCTATTTTCCCTTACTGATGGAATCTAAGTCATAATTTGTTTATCATTGTTAAATACTTCGGTGAAACTTGAGAAATTTGTTTTGTTTTGTTAATATTTGTTGTAAGGAATCTGAGAGGGTATATTTTGGTTGAAATGAGTAAGTTTAATGCTCAGAGTGAGCTGACTGTATTTCACATGCTGTAATACCGCACCCAGCACGTGCAAGGTGAGAGGGCTGAATGTGTCCTCATGATAATCACTGTGCTCGGTAATGTTTGTGTATAATTGCAAGGTTATCGCGATTTCAGTATACAATGTTGTTATTTCATAGTATTCATCCTGTTTACTTGATAATGCTAATTTAACTGAATGGTATGCAATGCTTTTCAGTATAAATGTGTATGCAGTTTGCATAGCTTTTCTTCTGAGAAGATTGATATTAATGTTGTACAACTACTTTAAGTTTAAACTGATTGATGATATTTGATAGGAATTGAACTATGACCTGTATGTGTAGCTTAACTGAGGGTATGGTTACACAGGTCAAGTTTTTGAGCTGGATCTGGATTCCGCTGAGGATTCGTGGATTACATTAGATGGCGAGCCACCCACCCATTCGAGTGTGATCCTGTTCTATCTCATTGCACATGGCATATCTGGTAGGATTGTGGCCTGCTCGTGTCACATCACTGACTATGACTGACTTGACTTATTGACTTGAATTAACACCTTACGAACTGAACCAAGGAATAACGCCTTGAACTGAACTATTTTTCTTTTTTCTTTTTTGAACAACAACTTAAAGGAACTCTCTAACTTTTCTCTTTTGAGGATTTAAAGGACTATTCCCCAAGTTTTGAAGGACAATTAATTTTTTATTTTATTTTAAAGGGTCCGATCTTTTATTTTGGGTAATTGTAAATATTTCAACTTTTCAATTTATTACTAAAAGAAAGAAAAACGTATATCCTTGTGTGGTGTCTTTTAATTGCACTGTCTTTTCCACTCTCTCCTCAGAACCTAGTGTCTCTTATTCTTTAGCCTATTGAACCTGGCCTACCATCGACGTGTACATTCTCAGTAGTGGGTTACAATGACAACAACTTTCATTCCAAAACACGTTATAGACCACTTTGAAGAATTGTCTTTATATATGTAGCTGAAAGCTATAATATATCAATGCTATATTATGATTAATTTCACTTTATTAGATTAATTAGAGAAATAATTTCCATTAAAATCAGCTGTTTTTAATATTCAAAATGGTTAGAAATGTACATGCAGCATTTTGGAAAGAAACGTCAGCTCTTCCACTGCAGTAAGGTTTATAATGTCTTACTGTTTAGCGCCCCCCAGTGGTAAAGTGTGTAATGAAGGCTGATGCTGCTGGAGCTCTGGGTTCCAGACACTCAGCTGAGTCTACAGCTCATTCACACTGCATTGCTGTTCACCATCAGAATCACTTTCATTCATCATCAGCTGTGCAGCAGAGTTTGGCAGATGTGTGGCAAAAAAAAGGCAGAACTGTACATTAAAGGCCAACATACATCCCAAAAAAGTTGGGATGCTGTGCAGAATGTAAATAAAACTAGAATGCAATGATGTGCAAATCATGTAAATCATATTTTTAAAGGAAAATTCTGCAAAGATCAAATGTTAAAATGAGAAATTTTATTGTTTTTTGAAAAATATATGCCCACTTTGAATTCGATGCAAATCATGTGATCCAAAAAAGTTAGGACAGGGGCCTGTTTACTGCTGAGCTTCATCACCTCTTCTTTTAACAAACACGTGTTTGGGAACTGAGGAGACGCTGCTGTACTTCTGAAACTGAAATGTTTTCTGTTCTCATCTGACACAGCATTTCAGCTGCTCATCAGTTCCCGGTCTCCTTTGTCAGATTTTTTTATTTCATAATGTGCCAAATTTGATCAGGTCTGGACTGCAGGCAGGTCAGTTTAGCACCTGGACTCTTTTCCTATGGAGCAGTGCTGCTGTAATTCATGCAGGATGTGGTTTGACACCGTCTTGCTGAAATAATCAAGGCCTTCCCTGAAAAAGATGTCGTCTGGACGGCAGCAGATGTTGATAAAACATGTTAATATCATTCAGCTTTAATGGCGCCTTCACAGATGAGCACGTCACCCACTCCATGAGCACTAATGCCCCCTAAACCATCATGAATACTGGCTTTAGAACTGAGCACTGATAACAAGCTGAGTGGTCTTCAGCCTGGAGGACATTGTGTGCATGATTTCCATAAAGCACTTTTCCACCTCCCCTCAGTCCATTTTAAATGAGCTCAGGCCCAGAGAAGGTGGCAGCGTTTCTGGATCCTGTTTATATTTGGGTTCTTCTTTGTGTTTTAGAGTTTAACAGCGTTTGTGGATGCAGTGATGAACTGTGTTCACAGACAGTGGTTTTCAGAAGTGTTTCTGAGCCCATGCAATGATTTCCACTACAGAATCATGTCTGTTTTTAATGCAGTGCTGCCTGAGGGCCCAAAGATCACGGCCAGCAGATACTGGTGTTCAGCCTCGTCCCTCACAGACAGAGATTTCTCCAGATTCTCTGAGTCTTTAATGATGTTCTGCACCGTAGATGATAAAAAGCAGAAGCTCTTTGCTGTTTTATGTTGAGAAACATTCTTCTTGAACTGTTGCTCTATGTGCTTTACACAGGATGCTACGATGCTTTTTAATATGCAGTTATATTACTGATCTGTTACCAGTTGTGTTTTTTTAGCATCACACAACTTTACCAGACTTTTTTCTCCCATTCCAACGTTTTTGGGATGTGTTGTTAGCAGCAAATTCAAAATGGGCAAATATTTTTCAAAAAGCAATACATTTTCCCAGTTTCAACATTTGATGTGTTGTCTTAGTACTATTTTCAATTAAATATAAGGTTTAAATAATTTGCACATCATTGCATTTTGTTGCATTTAGTTTTTTTGATAATGGGATTGTAGATGATCCACTGAAACCTTCATGTAAATGCAATATGACTAGTATGTACAGTCCATCATTTGTGGTAAATAATATATTTTCTTCATGAGGCCCAGTTCTTTCTGCTTTGAGGTCTCTGGTCTAAGAAATTGAGGAAGCAGAAAACTTGTAAAATCTGCAGTTCCTGTGTTGTGACTGTTTCAATCAGACCCCCTTTTATCTAACCATAAGCATGTAAAATGTGAGCGGACACTCTTACACTTTCAGTTTTCTTCCTCTTACCTCGAATGACAAAAACAATGTACAAGATCCATTTACACACCTGAAGAAATGTCCTGCTTTTCCATACGTTCTACTATGGTTTTAAAGAAGAATATACAAAATACACAAAGAGGCTGACACACACACAGACAGTAGCACCAATAAAGCAGGTTAGCACAGCATGTAGTACTCTCTCCTGATGTGGATATGACCACTGTGTATAGATTCAAAGGTACAGTACAAGAGAAATCCTTCAATAATTTATGGTGTAAGTGCAATAGGAAATCAGCTGCATAAAACAAAAACCTTTTAATTTTCTCTGTGTAAGATGTCTTAGTTAAACCTGAAAGAAGCACCATTACAAGAATAAAAACTGGCTGAAAAGTGGTGAGTGTGCACTGCGGTGAATCACCCTGTAAAGACCAACGTAACCATTTAAAAGTCCGAGGTGTTGGGTGTTGCTGTTTTAGACAGTCAAAAAGAAGGTCCAGCTCTCTTTAAAAATGAAGCACAGGATAAAGGCCTACCTATCATTTCTAGAATCAGATAAACATGCCAGTCTTGAATATCAGACAGAACAGTGCCTGATGTGGAAGCCTGTACTTTGCTTATCCATTGCTATGATAATGTGAATGGTTTTGCTATGTAAACACTGCATCAAGCTAACAGGTCTAATATGACACTGTAACGAAGAGCTACATCTGGATTTGAAGTTCGCAACAGACATTCAGTACTTTTTCTACTTTGTATGCAGTTTGCTGTGAATCACTCAGTGAACATTTTGACTTAAAGCCTAATTCTGAATATGACTGAATTAGCCTTTAAGCCTGCTTGCAGTCTCCTAGTCTACTGAACTGTTTAAACCAACCTGCTTTCTTCTGTACAATGGCTTTACTCCTGTTTCAGGCTTTGTACCTCATACACAATTGTGTGCGTTTAAAAATACATTCATTCATTAGAGTTTGTCAACTGAGTGGGCCTTTGGCTAGTTCTGGGTTTGATGGATTAACGTGTGTTCCACAGAGACACTTCACATGAAACTAGAGATCTGCTCAGGCCAGATTATTAATGCCCACACCAGGACGATTCAACGACTAACCACGTCTGCCTGCATCCTTAAAATCTAGTGTGATTCTTGCCCATTCCTGCCTGCAAAACCTAGCATCTACACCCGCCTACTCTGGGCTGTGCCTGTGGTCCTCATCATGTCCTGCCTGTATTTGCTGTAGTCTGCTCTGCTGGTGTGAGATGTGATGGCCAAACAGCCTGAACCTCCACACACCCAGCTACACAAATAACAGTTTTAATGCTGAGAAACAGGAATATATACTGTGTTTGTAGGCTAATCACAGCCATGTGAATGCATGGTGTCACGTCACGACATCACTGTTGACAGACAAACAGGCTGCACCATAGCTAAGCAAACTAACCTCCCCAAAACAAGCAAACAAACAAACAAAAAAAAACAGAAAAACAAGACCAGAGCATAGAAATAAATATAAAATATCTACAAGTCAGCTGAAATTTAACTGAAGCCAAAACAGATGCTCAGGCAAAACTCTAAGATTTTGTGCACAAGTTACTGGATGTTTCACAGCTTTGTGTTTGAAGCCAGTAACTGTCCAAGCCCACCCACTCAGCGAGCCATAGTACCCACCCATATGAGCCTGCAACCTGTTGTCTGCTTCTGCACAATGACTGCGGGGTTCAACATGAATCCCACCCTCAAATCGTTTAGAAGACCACACAGGACCTGCGGCTGAACCCACCTTGGGCAGACAACTACCTGGAACAGGTAATGTCCTGCTGAAAAAGGTCAGATATGATGTCTTTATCTCCAGAAACTTTAATGAACAGAAAGGCAGCAGAGTTTCAGCTCAACTGATCTTGCAGAGGCTCTATCTGCCAAACCCGTGCAGCCTAATGTGTGTGTGTGTGTGTGTGTGTGTGTGTGTGTGTGTGTGTGTGTGTGTGTGTGTGTGTGTGTGTTAGAGATAGAGGCTCACAAGACTGACTCTGCAGTGCTGATTTCTACACACAAAATCTTTGGAGGTGCTTCAACATTTTAGCATTAACATTAGTTTGAGATGCTGAGCTCATGATGGAGCCTCGTCTCTCTGCACCAGGGTGGGTTTTCCTCAAACATCAGGAGTTTGATGGAAGACTCTTTGGAAATGCAGCCTAGGCAGTACAGGAAGTGATGTCATAGGGACACAATCAAGGACACAGACAATACAGTGTAGAATATTGTGTGTGTGTGTGTGTGTGTGTGTGTGTGTGTGTGTGTGTGTGTGTGTGTGTCTTTGTACTGTAAGGTTTATGCTCTTCTACTCACTCCTCTGACTCTCCAGGGTTCTCACTGTAAGAAAATAAAACAGCAGATTGTTCAGACATTAATACACACATTACTGTCACACACGATCATCACACCTCATTATTTAAATATTCCATAACTTTATTAAACAAAACTCCAAATTCAACAGAAAAATGTCTCTTCTCTTCTTTTCCGTGTCAAGAAGAAGACGGTCAGTCTGAATGAGGAGACGGTTCTTTAAATTCATTAGAAGTCTAATTCATTAAAAGCAACACTATGCCTGTGTGAACACATAGATCAGAGATTTTAGATCTGAGATCATTTCACATCTTTCAGTCTTTCCTGTGACTGTGTATGTATTTGTATATAAACAGTTAGTTAGGAACTTACTATATGTTTTCTTCATCTGACTCATATGGGTCTTGGTCCCATCGTCTAAAAACAGACAGAAAGTGGAAAACCTGTAAAATCAGACCTTTTATTTGATTATGAGTGTGTAAAATGTGAGCGGACACTTTTACTTATTTTTTTCCTCTTACTGCACATGACAAAAACAATGTGCTAGATCCTTTATTACTGTATGGTGTGATGTCAATAGAATATCAGTGTCGGCAGTAGATAATCCACTCACATCCTCGGAAGATGCTCCTTCACTAAGCTTAGCCTGAGTTCTCTCTCAGTTCTCCTTCAATCGTCGTATTCATGGGCTCAGGGAAGGGGGCCACATCACCACCTACACTAGGAAATGTTCTTCTGAATGTTCTCTACAATTCTACATTTCCACCAGAGAGGTCTTAATTCTGACATCTTACATGGTGCCGCTTTATTACCCTGAAGTAGTTCTTAAGGTTAAGTGAGACGCACAAAATAAACATCTTACATCAAAGCCTTAAAGTAAGGAAAACACTCTCTTAAGCTTACTGGGCAACGTAAGAATAGGAGACACGGCTGATTTTACAGACACTTGAAGAAGTGAAGGTGCCCATGCACGGTTTCATGACTGAGAGTCAGAGAGAGCCATAAAAACCATTTTGAACATGAAAATAAGGTGTTAGCAGCCATAATAATAAACCATGCTTCTTTATTAGAACGTAGTTAGTTTGATTTTAGCCTGTTTGAGAATAAACAATATGCTTTACTCAGTTCTGCTGACTGATAAGGTTCACTATGACAACATACAGAATTACTGAATACAGTCACATGACCAGCGTCCACTCTGATCTCCAGACTCCATGAGGCTGATGGAGCTGCAGACTGAGGCTGTGTGTGTTTAATATCATACAGAATTACTGAATACAGTCACATGACCAGCGTCCACTCTGATCTCCAGACTCCATGAGGCTGATGGAGCTGCAGGCTGAGGCTGTGTGAGTTTAATATCATACAGAATTACTGAATACAGTCACATGACCAGCGTCCACTCTGATCTCCAGACTCCATGAGGCTGATGGAGCTGCAGGCTGAGGCTGTGTGAGTTTAATATCATACAGAATTACTGAATACAGTCACATGACCAGCGTCCACTCTGATCTCCAGACTCCATGAGGCTGATGGAGCTGCAGGCTGAGGCTGTGTGTGTTTAATATCATACAGAATTACTGAATACAGTCACATGACCAGCGTCCACTCTGATCTCCAAACTCCATGAGGCTGATGGAGCTGCAGGCTGAGGCTGTGTGAGTTTAATATCATACAGAATTACTGAATACAGTCACATGACCAGCGTCCACTCTGATCTCCAGACTTCATGAGGCTGATGGAGCTGCAGGCTGAGGCTGTGTGTGTTTAATATCATACAGAATTACTGAATACAGTCACATGACCAGCGTCCACTCTGATCTCCAGACTCCATGAGGCTGATGGAGCTGCAGGCTGAGACTGTGTGTGTTTAATATCATACAGAATTACTGAATACAGTCACATGACCAGCGTCCACTCTGATCTCCACACTCCATGAGGCTGATGGAGCTGCAGGCTGAGGCTCTGTGTGTTTAATATCATACAGAATTACTGAATACAGTCACATGACCAGCGTCCACTCTGATCTCCACACTCCATGAGGCTGATGGAGCTGCAGGCTGAGGCTGTGTGTGTTTAATATCATACAGAATTACTGAATACAGTCACATGACCAGCGTCCACTCTGATCTCCAAACTCCATGAGGCTGATGGAGCTGCAGGCTGAGACTGTGTGTGTTTAATATCATACAGAATTACTGAATACAGTCACATGACCAGCGTCCACTCTGATCTCCAGACTCCATGAGGCTGATGGAGCTGCAGACTGAGGCTGTGTGTGTTTAATATCATACAGAATTACTGAATACAGTCACATGACCAGCGTCCACTCTGATCTCCAAACTCCATGAGGCTGATGGAGCTGCAGGCTGAGGCTGTGTGTGTTTAATATCATACAGAATGACTGAATACAGTCACATGACCAGCGTCCACTCTGATCTCCAGACTCCATGAGGCTGATGGAGCTGCAGGCTGAGGCTGTGTGAGTTTAATATCATACAGTATTACTGAATACAGTCACATGACCAGCGTCCACTCTGATCTCCACACTCCATGAGGCTGATGGAGCTGCAGGCTGAGGCTGTGTGTGTTTAATATCATACAGAATTACTGAATACAGTCACATGACCAGCGTCCACTCTGATCTCCAAACTCCATGAGGCTGATGGAGCTGCAGGCTGAGACTGTGTGTGTTTAATATCATACAGAATTACTGAATACAGTCACATGACCAGCGTCCACTCTGATCTCCAGACTCCATGAGGCTGATGGAGCTGCAGACTGAGGCTGTGTGTGTTTAATATCATACAGAATTACTGAATACAGTCACATGACCAGCGTCCACTCTGATCTCCAAACTCCATGAGGCTGATGGAGCTGCAGGCTGAGACTGTGTGAGTTTAATATCATACAGAATTACTGAATACAGTCACATGACCAGCGTCCACTCTGATCTCCACACTCCATGAGGCTGATGGAGCTGCAGGCTGAGGCTGTGTGTGTTTAATATCATACAGAATTACTGAATACAGTCACTTGACCAGCGTCCACTCTGATCTCCAAACTCCATGAGGCTGATGGAGCTGCAGGCTGAGGCTGTGTGTGTTTAATATCATACAGAATTACTGAATACAGTCACATGACCAGCGTCCACTCTGATCTCCAGACTCCATGAGGCTGATGGAGCTGCAGGCTGAGGCTGTGTGTGTTTAATATCATACAGAATTACTGAATACAGTCACATGACCAGCGTCCACTCTGATCTCCAGACTCCATGAGGCTGATGGAGCTGCAGGCTGAGACTGTGTGTGTTTAATATCATACAGAATTACTGAATACAGTCACATGACCAGCGTCCACTCTGATCTCCAAACTCCATGAGGCTGATGGAGCTGCAGGCTGAGGCTGTGTGTGTTTAATATCATACAGAATTACTGAATACAGTCACATGACCAGCGTCCACTCTGACCTCCAGACTCCATGAGGCTGATGGAGCTGCAGGCTGAGGCTGTGTGTGTTTAATATCATACAGAATTACTGAATACAGTCACATGACCAGCGTCCACTCTGATCTCCAAACTCCATGAGGCTGATGGAGCTGCAGGCTGAGGCTGTGTGTGTTTAATATCATACAGAATTACTGAATACAGTCACATGACCAGCGTCCACTCTGATCTCCAAACTCCATGAGGCTGATGGAGCTGCAGGCTGAGGCTGTGTGTGTTTAATATCATACAGAATTACTGAATACAGTCACATGACCAGCGTCCACTCTGATCTCCAAACTCCATGAGGCTGATGGAGCTGCAGGCTGAGGCTGTGTGTGTTTAATATCATACAGAATTACTGAATACAGTCACATGACCAGCGTCCACTCTGATCTCCAGACTCCATGAGGCTGATGGAGCTGCAGGCTGAGACTGTGTGTGTTTAATATCATACAGAATTACTGAATACAGTCACATGACCAGCGTCCACTCTGATCTCCAGACTCCATGAGGCTGATGGAGCTGCAGGCTGAGACTGTGTGTGTTTAATATCATACAGAATTACTGAATACAGTCACATGACCAGCGTCCACTCTGATCTCCAGACTCCATGAGGCTGATGGAGCTGCAGGCTGAGACTGTGTGTGTTTAATATCATACAGAATTACTGAATACAGTCACATGACCAGCGTCCACTCTGATCTCCAGACTCCATGAGGCTGATGGAGCTGCAGGCTGAGACTGTGTGTGTTTAATATCATACAGAATTACTGAATACAGTCACTTGACCAGCGTCCACTCTGATCTCCAAACTCCATGAGGCTGATGGAGCTGCAGGCTGAGGCTGTGTGTGTTTAATATCATACAGAATTACTGAATACAGTCACATGACCAGCGTCCACTCTGATCTCCAAACTCCATGAGGCTGATGGAGCTGCAGGCTGAGACTGTGTGTGTTTAATATCATACAGAATTACTGAATACAGTCACATGACCAGCGTCCACTCTGATCTCCAGACTCCATGAGGCTGATGGAGCTGCAGGCTGAGACTGTGTGTGTTTAATATCATACAGAATTACTGAATACAGTCACTTGACCAGCGTCCACTCTGATCTCCAAACTCCATGAGGCTGATGGAGCTGCAGGCTGAGGCTGTGTGTGTTTAATATCATACAGAATTACTGAATACAGTCACATGACCAGCGTCCACTCTGATCTCCAAACTCCATGAGGCTGATGGAGCTGCAGGCTGAGGCTGTGTGTGTTTAATATCATACAGAATTACTGAATACAGTCACATGACCAGCGTCCACTCTGATCTCCAGACTCCATGAGGCTGATGGAGCTGCAGGCTGAGGCTGTGTGTGTTTAATATCATACAGAATTACTGAATACAGTCACATGACCAGCGTCCACTCTGATCTCCAGACTCCATGAGGCTGATGGACCTGCAGGCACGTGGAGGCCACACACAATACTGAGCCTCATTTTGACTTGTTTTAAGGACATTACATCAAAGTTGGATCAGCCTGTCGTGTGTTTTTCCACTTTAATTTTGTGTGTGACTCCAAATCCAGGCCTCCACTGGTTAATAAATTTGATTTCCATTGAAGATTTTTATGTGATTTTGTTGTCAGCACATTCAGTACAGAACAAAGTATTCAATTCATTCATTCAGATCTAGGATGTGTTACTACAGTGTTCCCTTTTTTTGAGCAGTGTAAATATATATATATCTGATTCTGCAGGAGTGTAAGATGCACAGATACAGAGGTCATTACCTTAATTAATTATGCCCTTTTTAAGTTTTAGCCAAATCTGGGTAAGTTCCTTTTGATAAAGCTCTCCTTATACCAGATGACCCCTACTGAATCTCTGCCATGCTTTACATTTGAAGGTTTAAAAGTACATAAGAGGATTTCTCTGTAGTCTGAGGGACAGTAAGTGTCTCCATCTGACTGACACCATGTTTCTACCAGTACAATTATGCCCTGATTGTTGGTATTTTAATGAATTCTTAGCTTCTAGCTTGGATGAATAGAGAACCTGGATATTTGAAATCGATCACATTGTTTATAATTTGTTGATTAGAGCATTAAGGTGAGTATAAAAAGAAGAAAATAATAATAATAATAATAATAATAACAATAATAATAATAATGTAAGAAAAAATGAATGCGATACTAATTCTTTAAAAAGAAGAGATGGAGGTCTACATGGCTGATGGATGCTGCTGGTATGCTGGTAGCATGTTAGGGCTCTGCTCGGTCAGTGGGTGGATGAGGATCTACCAAGTGTAGCATTTTTCAGATCATTAGCCACAATTTAAACACCCTCAAAATGAAGGGGTACATGATTATACAGGTGGTCATCAGTCAGTCAGGTGAGTGGCAATGTGGCCACTTGGGATGATGGCACAGAATTTGATGATGTCCTGATTGATTCTGTTGATGAAGTCAGCAGGGAGGTTTTTTAGGGGAGCTGAAAGTAGAGATGCTTACGGTTACTTCTGGAAATTCCCCTTTTAAGTGACTCTGCCGAGCACACAGCGGAGGTTGTTTGTCCCAGTGATTAGTTATAATGTTTTCTGGTTGTATAATATGGACTTGTGTACTACTTTCAGTGCACTGTCTGTAATTGGGCATTAGAACTTTGCCACCCTGTGAATGTTGCTGTGAGGGCTGTAGGGTTTGTTGGCTACCTGGCCATACAGCTTGTGTGCCAACCGGCTGTATGGTTGAAAGGCTAGTTGTTCTGTTTAGTTATCTTCTTCTCCTCGGCGGAGAAGATATGAAAATATAAGACTTTTAAGGCTTTCATTTCATTGAATGAAACACTTCTCTGATCAGTCAGCCTGCTGTGCTCTTTCTTTTGGAACCTGAGGTTTTGTCTTGAGAGCAGGTCTGGGGGTTTAAAGAAAGTGAAAAACTCTCAAACATGAAACATGTTATGTAGCAAAATTATTAATGTGGAGTTAGTATATATATAAAAACAAAACAATACAAACAATACATGCTGAGAGGCACAGCTCTTATTTCCTGCTTTAAAACGTATTTATAAAGAGATAAAAACCTATGATGATGTAACTCAGTTGACAAACGCATAATAAAAAGGTACAATAATTAGTGATAAAAAGCATAAATAGTAAAATGGGATAATAAATAGTGATAATCCTAGTGAATCAATTCATGAATGATGGGTTGTTATTGTTAAAAACACGATTTGAATGTATTTAATATAGCAGAACTTTTACTGTGACAGTTACCATCTGGTTCTTTTATTTCGACATGCTGTTTTGCAAGCATTCGGCTTCCCATGGAGCCGTTCAGTCTGTTGAGCTGATGAGAGCCAGAGAGCTGGAGACTCCAAGTCTTCAGAGCTAGAAACAGTTGAAAGAAACTAATTCTAAGTTGTTTACGAAGTTTAAGTTTCCTTTGGAGTACTGGGCGACCAGCTCTGTAAATGCTGTATGTTTGAAGACCAGAAGCTTCGTTTCGTCGAGTATTTCTTTTGTTTGAATCGTCTCGGTAAGGCAACTTGTCTATTTTCCCTTACTGATGGAATCTAAGTCATATTTTGTTTATCATTGTTAAATACTTCGGTGAAACTTGAGAAATTTGTTTTGTTTTGTTAATATTTGTTGTAAGGAATCTGAGAGGGTATATTTTGGTTGAAATGAGTAAGTTTAATGCTCAGAGTGAGCTGACTGTATTTCACATGCTGTAATACCGCACCCAGCACGTGCAAGGTGAGAGGGCTGAATGTGTCCTCATGATAATCACTGTGCTCGGTAATGTTTGTGTATAATTGCAAGGTTATCGCGATTTCAGTATACAATGTTGTTATTTCATAGTATTCATCCTGTTTACTTGATAATGCTAATTTAACTGAATGGTATGCAATGCTTTTCAGTATAAATGTGTATGCAGTTTGCATAGCTTTTCTTCTGAGAAGATTGATATTAATGTTGTACAACTACTTTAAGTTTAAACTGATTGATGATATTTGATAGGAATTGAACTATGGCCTGTATGTGTAGCTTAACTAAGGGTGTGGTTACACAGGTCAAGTTTTTGAGCTGGATCTGGATTCCGCTGAGGATTCGTGGATTACATTAGATGGCGAGCCACCCACCCATTCCAGTGTGATCCTGTTCCAGGATTGTGGCCTGCTCGTGTCACATCACTGACTATGACTGACTTGACTTATTGACTTGAATTAACACCTTACGAACTGAACCAAGGAATAACGCCTTGAACTGAACTACTTGAAAGGAACTCTCTAACTTTCCTCTTTTGAGGATTTAAAGGACTATTCCCCAAGTTTTGAAGGACAATTAATTTTTTATTTTATTTTAAAGGGTCCGATCTTTTTTTTTGGGTAATTGTAAATATTTCAACTTTTCAATTTATTACTAAAAGAAAGAAAAACGTATATCCTTGTGTGGTGTCTTTTAATTGCACTGTCTTTTCCACTCTCTCCTCAGAACCTAGTGTCTCTTATTCTTTAGCCTATTGAACCTGGCCTACCATCGACATGTACATACCCAGTAGTGGGTTACAATGACAACAACTTTCATTCCAAAACACGTTATAGACCACTTTGAAGAATTGTCTTTATATATGTTGCTGAAAGCTGCAATATATCAATGCTATATTATGATTAATTCCACTTTATTAGATTAATTAGAGAAATAATTTCCATTAAAATCAGCTGTTTTTAATATTCAAAATGGTTAGAAATGTACATGCAGCATTTTGGAAAGAAACGTCAGCTCTTCCACTGCAGTAAGGTTTATAATGTCTTACTGTTTATCGCCCCCCAGTGGTAAAGTGTGTAATGAAGGCTGATCCTGCTGGAGCTCTGGGTTCCAGACACTCAGTCACAGTCTACAGCTCATTCACACTGCCCACTTGCAGCCTGCTTGCAGTCTCCTAGTCTACTGAACTGTTTAAACCAACCTGCTTTCTTCTGTACAATGGCTTTACTCCTGTTTCAGGCTTTGTACCTCATACACAATTGTGTGCGTTTAAAAATACATTCATTCATTAGAGTTTGTCAACTGAGTGGGCCTTTGGCTAGTTCTGGGTTTGATGGATTAACGTGTGTTCCACAGAGACACTTCACATGAAACTAGAGATCTGCTCAGGCCAGATTATTAATGCCCACACCAGGACGATTCAACGACTAACCACGTCTGCCTGCATCCTTAAAATCTAGTGTGATTCTTGCCCATTCCTGCCTGCAAAACCTAGCATCTACACCCGCCTACTCTGGGCTGTGCCTGTGGTCCTCATCATGTCCTGCCTGTATTTGCTGTAGTCTGCTCTGCTGGTGTGAGATGTGATGGCCAAACAGCCTGAACCTCCACACACCCAGCTACACAAATAACAGTTTTAATGCTGAGAAACAGGAATATATACTGTGTTTGTAGGCTAATCACAGCCATGTGAATGCATGGTGTCACGTCACGACATCACTGTTGACAGACAAACAGGCTGCACCATAGCTAAGCAAACTAACCTCCCCAAAACAAGCAAACAAACAAACAAAAAAAAACAGAAAAACAAGACCAGAGCATAGAAATAAATATAAAATATCTACAAGTCAGCTGAAATTTAACTGAAGCCAAAACAGATGCTCAGGCAAAACTCTAAGATTTTGTGCACAAGTTACTGGATGTTTCACAGCTTTGTGTTTGAAGCCAGTAACTGTCCAAGCCCACCCACTCAGCGAGCCATAGTACCCACCCATATGAGCCTGCAACCTGTTGTCTGCTTCTGCACAATGACTGCGGGGTTCAACATGAATCCCACCCTCAAATCGTTTAGAAGACCACACAGGACCTGCGGCTGAACCCACCTTGGGCAGACAACTACCTGGAACAGGTAATGTCCTGCTGAAAAAGGTCAGATATGATGTCTTTATCTCCAGAAACTTTAATGAACAGAAAGGCAGCAGAGTTTCAGCTCAACTGATCTTGCAGAGGCTCTATCTGCCAAACCCGTGCAGCCTAATGTGTGTGTGTGTGTGTGTGTGGGTGTGTGTGTGTGTGTGTGTCCGTGTGTCTGTGTGTGTGTTAGAGATAGAGGCTCACAAGACTGACTCTGCAGTGCTGATTTCTACACACAAAATCTTTGGAGGTGCTTCAACATTTTAGCATTAACATTAGTTTGAAATGCTGAGCTCATGATGGAGCCTCGTCTCTCTGCACCAGGGTGGGTTTTCCTCAAACATCAGGAGTTTGATGGAAGACTCTTTGGAAATGCAGCCTAGGCAGTACAGGAAGTGATGTCATAGGGACACAATCAAGGACACAGACGATACAGTGTAGAATATTGTGTGTGTGTGTGTGTGTGTGTGTGTGTGTGTGTGTGTGTGTGTGTGTGTGTCTTTGTACTGTAAGGTTTATGCTCTTCTACTCACTCCTCTGACTCTCCAGGGTTCTCACTGTAAGAAAATAAAACAGCAGATTGTTCAGACATTAATACACACATTACTGTCACACACGATCATCACACCTCATTATTTAAATATTCCATAACTTTATTAAACAAAACTCCAAATTCAACAGAAAAATGTCTCTTCTCTTCTTTTCCGTGTCAAGAAGAAGACGGTCAGTCTGAATGAGGAGACGGTTCTTTAAATTCATTAGAAGTCTAATTCATTAAAAGCAACACTATGCCTGTGTGAACACATAGATCAGAGATTTTAGATCTGAGATCATTTCACATCTTTCAGTCTTTCCTGTGACTGTGTATGTATTTGTATATAAACAGTTAGTTAGGAACTTACTATATGTTTTCTTCATCTGACTCATATGGGTCTTGGTCCCATCGTCTAAAAACAGACAGAAAGTGGAAAACCTGTAAAATCAGACCTTTTATTTGATTATGAGTGTGTAAAATGTGAGCGGAGTCTATTTTTTTCCTCTTACTGCACATGACAAAAACAATGTGCTAGATCCTTTATTACTGTATGGTGTGATGTCAATAGAATATCAGTGTCGACAGTAGATAATCCACTCACATCCTCGGAAGATGCTCCTTCACTAAGCTTAGCCTGAGTTCTCTCTCAGTTCTCCTTCAATCGTCGTATTCATGGGCTCAGGGAAGGGGGCCACAGCACCACCTACACTACAAAATGTTCTTCTGAATGTTCTCTACAATTCTACATTTCCACCAGAGAAGTCTTAATTCTGACATCTTACATGGTGCCGCTTTATTACCCTGAAGTAGTTCTTAAGGTTAAGTGAGGCGCACAAAATAAACGTCTTACATCAAAAACACTCTCTTAAGCTTACTGGGCAACGTAGGAATAGGAGACACGGCTGATTTTACAGACACTTGAAGAAGTGAAGGTGCCCATGCACAGTTTCATGACTGAGAGTCAGAGAGAGCCATAAAAACCATTTTAACCAGCGCTGAAAGTATAAATCACAAATGCTTGTCATTTTAGTGAATATAGGCATGGAAATAACTTCAATGTACATTAAGTAAATAACTGCTTATAGACATTTCTATATTGGGGTAGCACTGTTGCCTCACAGCACGGAGGGCCTGGGTTCAATTCCCCAGCCGGGTAGGCTGTGGCTGAGGCTGTGTGTGTTTAATATCATAGAGAATTACTGAATACAGTCACATGACCAGCGTCCACTCTGATCTCCAGACTCCATGAGGCTGATGGAGCTGCAGGCTGAGACTGTGTGTGTTTAATATCATACAGAATTACTGAATACAGTCACATGACCAGCGTCCACTCTGATCTCCAGACTCCATGAGGCTGATGGAGCAGCAGGCTGAGGCTGTGTGTGTTTAATATCATACAGAATTACTGAATACAGTCACATGACCAGCGTCCACTCTGATCTCCAGACTCCATGAGGCTGATGGAGCTGCAGGCTGAGGCTGTGTGTGTTTAATATCATACAGAATTACTGAATACAGTCACATGACCAGCGTCCACTCTGATCTCCAAACTCCATGAGGCTGATGGAGCTGCAGGCTGAGGCTGTGTGTGTTTAATATCATAGAGAATTACTGAATACAGTCACATGACCAGCGTCCACTCTGATCTCCAGACTCCATGAGGCTGATGGAGCTGCAGGCTGAGACTGTGTGTGTTTAATATCATACAGAATTACTGAATACAGTCACATGACCAGCGTCCACTCTGATCTCCAGACTCCATGAGGCTGATGGAGCTGCAGGCTGAGGCTGTGTGTGTTTAATATCATACAGAATTACTGAATACAGTCACATGACCAGCGTCCACTCTGATCTCCAGACTCCATGAGGCTGATGGAGCTGCAGGCTGAGGCTGTGTGTGTTTAATATCATACAGAATTACTGAATACAGTCACATGACCAGCGTCCACTCTGATCTCCAGACTCCATGAGGCTGATGGAGCTGCAGGCTGAGACTGTGTGTGTTTAATATCATACAGAATTACTGAATACAGTCACATGACCAGCGTCCACTCTGATCTCCAGACTCCATGAGGCTGATGGAGCTGCAGGCTGAGGCTGTGTGTGTTTAATATCATACAGAATTACTGAATACAGTCACATGACCAGCGTCCAATCTGATCTCCAAACTCCATGAGGCTGATGGAGCTGCAGGCTGAGGCTGTGTGTGTTTAATATCATACAGAATTACTGAATACAGTCACATGACCAGCGTCCACTCTGATCTCCAAACTCCATGAGGCTGATGGAGCTGCAGGCTGAGGCTGTGTGTGTTTAATATACAGAATTACTGAATACAGTCACATGACCAGCGTCCACTCTGATCTCCAGACTCCATGAGGCTGATGGAGCTGCAGGCTGAGGCTGTGTGAGTTTAATATCATACAGAATTACTGAATACAGTCACATGACCAGCGTCCACTCTGATCTCCAAACTCCATGAGGCTGATGGAGCTGCAGGCTGAGGCTGTGTGTGTTTAATATACAGAATTACTGAATACAGTCACATGACCAGCGTCCACTCTGATCTCCAAACTCCATGAGGCTGATGGAGCTGCAGGCTGAGGCTGTGTGAGTTTAATATCATACAGAATTACTGAATACAGTCACATGACCAGCGTCCACTCTGATCTCCAAACTCCATGAGGCTGATGGAGCTGCAGGCTGAGGCTGTGTGAGTTTAATATCATACAGAATTACTGAATACAGTCACATGACCAGCGTCCACTCTGATCTCCAAACTCCATGAGGCTGATGGAGCTGCAGGCTGAGACTGTGTGTGTTTAATATCATACAGAATTACTGAATACAGTCACATGACCAGCGTCCACTCTGACCTCCAGACTCCATGAGGCTGATGGAGCTGCAGGCTGAGGCTGTGTGAGTTTAATATCATACAGAATTACTGAATACAGTCACATGACCAGCGTCCACTCTGATCTCCAAACTCCATGAGGCTGATGGAGCTGCAGGCTGAGGCTGTGTGTGTTTAATATCATACAGAATTACTGAATACAGTCACATGACCAGCGTCCACTCTGATCTCCAGACTCCATGAGGCTGATGGAGCTGCAGGCTGAGGCTGTGTGTGTTTAATATCATACAGAATTACTGAATACAGTCACATGACCAGCGTCCACTCTGATCTCCACACTCCATGAGGCTGATGGAGCTGCAGGCTGAGGCTGTGTGAGTTTAATATCATACAGAATTACTGAATACAGTCACATGACCAGCGTCCACTCTGATCTCCAAACTCCATGAGGCTGATGGAGCTGCAGGCTGAGGCTGTGTGTGTTTAATATCATACAGAATTACTGAATACAGTCACATGACCAGCGTCCACTCTGACCTCCAGACTCCATGAGGCTGATGGAGCTGCAGGCTGAGACTGTGTGTGTTTAATATCATACAGAATTACTGAATACAGTCACATGACCAGCGTCCACTCTGACCTCCAGACTCCATGAGGCTGATGGAGCTGCAGGCTGAGGCTGTGTGTGTTTAATATCATACAGAATTACTGAATACAGTCACATGACCAGCGTCCACTCTGATCTCCAGACTCCATGAGGCTGATGGAGCTGCAGGCTGAGACTGTGTGAGTTTAATATCATACAGAATTACTGAATACAGTCACATGACCAGCGTCCACTCTGATCTCCAAACTCCATGAGGCTGATGGAGCTGCAGGCTGAGACTGTGTGTGTTTAATATCATACAGAATTACTGAATACAGTCACATGACCAGCGTCCACTCTGATCTCCAGACTCCATGAGGCTGATGGAGCTGCAGACTGAGGCTGTGTGTGTTTAATATCATACAGAATTACTGAATACAGTCACATGACCAGCGTCCACTCTGATCTCCAAACTCCATGAGGCTGATGGAGCTGCAGGCTGAGACTGTGTGTGTTTAATATCATACAGAATTACTGAATACAGTCACATGACCAGCGTCCACTCTGATCTCCAAACTCCATGAGGCTGATGGAGCTGCAGGCTGAGGCTGTGTGTGTTTAATATCATACAGAATTACTGAATACAGTCACATGACCAGCGTCCACTCTGATCTCCACACTCCATGAGGCTGATGGAGCTGCAGGCTGAGGCTGTGTGTGTTTAATATCATACAGAATTACTGAATACAGTCACATGACCAGCGTCCACTCTGATCTCCAAACTCCATGAGGCTGATGGAGCTGCAGGCTGAGGCTGTGTGTGTTTAATATCATACAGAATTACTGAATACAGTCACTTGACCAGCGTCCACTCTGATCTCCAAACTCCATGAGGCTGATGGAGCTGCAGGCTGAGGCTGTGTGTGTTTAATATCATACAGAATTACTGAATACAGTCACATGACCAGCGTCCACTCTGATCTCCAAACTCCATGAGGCTGATGGAGCTGCAGGCTGAGGCTCTGTGTGTTTAATATCATACAGAATTACTGAATACAGTCACATGACCAGCGTCCACTCTGATCTCCAGACTCCATGAGGCTGATGGAGCTGCAGGCTGTGTGATCTGTTTGTGTTCTCCACTGGATGAGAAGAACACTGAGTGTGGAGAGAAGAGAGACTCAGACATCTCTCACCAGCAGTTCTGTCACCTCTTTAATACTTTATTTTTTTCTCTCCTTTACCTTGACTCTATTTTTTATTTCTGTATCATCATTGCATTTTTTGGTATCATATAACTGCTTTAGGAGGAGGTCTGGAATCAGTAAGTAAGACCAGCAGAATGTCCTCACTATTGTAAAAACGTCATGTTGTCTTATCACTGTAAGGACATGTGCTAGCAAGATAAGCACACACACCCCCAACAAACAAATGAAGACAAATAAAGGTGAACAGTTCTGTTGTCAACATTTACCAGCACCACCTGCCTTGTCATATTTCACAGTTATGAGTTACATTATTCTATTTACATGTATATTATTTATTTACCAAATGTCTTTCCACATTTGAAATGGACCGATCTGAATTGTTCACAGAATCATCGTAAATGTTGATGGTGTCCCATAAGCTCATTTGCATGTACCTCTGTCATAATATAACAATTAGCCATGCAGCTCTGATTCTCGTGTTCTCAGTGATAATGATGAGTGATATTACAGCCAGCTAGTTGGTGTAGGCAACTGTCAATGTAGCATTCCTATGAAATTCATGTGAGATTATTACACCTCACTGCTTAATCAACTAATGAATGTGAAATCCAACACTGCAAATCTTTGTTCAATCAATAAAACTATAAATACTAAGAGGTAATTATATAATCAGATACAATACAAGCCTGTTTTCAAAGTGTAAATAAAAATAAAATAATAAATAAAACCCTATATGTGTCACATGCTGGAACTGGGAAATTTTAATGTATTTTGAGAATAAAATCCCCATTTTGAATTTGATGCCAACAATATGTTTTAAAAAATTGGGATAGGGTTTTGTTTAATACCAAAAAAAAAGCATCCCAGAGAGGCGGAG